>NC_079490.1:148751796-148875828 GCF_020520425.1 Spinacia oleracea | reverse complement strand
TCTAATGCTCGCCACTAGGAGTTGCGGATCTTCAGAAAACGTTCATCAACTCCGATGCTTTCACAATCGCAGTGATTTGAAGAACATGTTCCAAGATCTGGCTCGAGTCGAAAGATTCGAGACTCATAGGCAAATTCTTGAGACCAAGCTTAAGAAAGGCGAGCCCGTAAGTCCACATTTTCTCAAATGATTGGCCTCATGTGAGCGATGAGTCGGCTTGATCAGCAATTTTCCTCAGGAAATGGCTATAGACACCACCTCCATTCTCTTCATAGCGGGTATGATCAGTTCAAACTGAACTACAGTATGAACAGTCTGGACAAAACGCTCACTGAGCTTCACGGTATGCTGAAGACCGCTGAAAAGACGCTCAAAAGTGATAAGCAGGATGTGCTTATGGTGCGTGGGGGCAAGTTCAAGAAATCTGGAAAGAAGAGGAATGCTAAGAAAGGTGGCAACAAGGCCAGCCCAACTAAGCAAACTGGCGCCAAATCTGCAAAGAGAAGGTCAGTCAACCCCCTCTGAATCCGAATGCTTCTACTGCAAGAAGAAGGGGCATTGGAAGAGAGATTGCTGAAGCTAAAGGAAGATCAGAAGAACGGAACAGTCGTTCCATCTTCAGGTATTTCGTTATAGACTGTATACTTGCTAATTCAACTTCTTGGGTATTAGATACAGGTTGTGGCTCACACTTATGTTCCATCCACAGGGACTAAGAAGAAGTAGAAAGTTAAGCAAGGGTGAAGTCGACCTACGAGTGGGAAATGGAGCACGGATTGCTGCTTAGCTGTAGGACTTACTATTTGTCGTTGCCCTCCGGGCTAGTTTTGGAACTGGAAGAATGTTTCCATGTTCCAAGTCTTACTAAAAACATCATTTCAGTTTCTTGCTTAGATGCTAAGGGATTTTCCTTTATAATAAAAGACAATAGTTGTTCGTTTTATTTTAAAGAGATGTTTTATGGATCTGCTAGATTAGTCAATGGACTTTATTTATTAGATCACGACAAACAAGTATATAACATAAATACCAAAAAGGCCAAAAAGGATGATTCAGATCTCACCTATCTGTGGCATTGTCGATTAGGGCCATATAAACTTGAAACGCTTAGAAAGACTTCAAAGGGAAGGAATTCTAGAACCATTTGACTTAGAGGATTATGGTAAATGCGAATCATGTTTACTTGGCAAAATGACAAAGCAACCTTTCTCTAAAGTTGGAGAAAGAGCAAATGAACTATTGGGTTTAATCCATACAGATGTATGTGGACCAATGAGTACAAATGCTAGAGGTGGTTTCAGCTACTTTATCACTTTCACTGATGACTTCAGTAGGTATGGTTATGTCTACCTAATGAAGCATAAGTCTGAATCCTTTGACAAATTCAAGGAATTTCAGAGTGAAGTAGAGAATCAATTAGGCAAGAAGATTAAGGCACTGCGGTCTGATAGAGGCGGTGAATATCTGAGCTATGAATTTGATGACCATCTGAAAGAATGTGGAATTCTATCAGAATTGACTCCTCCTGGAACACCACAATGGAACGGTGTGTCAGAACGGAGGAACAGAACCTTGCTAGACATGGTCAGGTCAATGATGGGTCAGGCCGAACTTCCATTAGAATTTTGGGGACATGCACTAAATACAGCTGCACTCACTATAAATAGAGCTCCGTCTAAAGCTGTCGAAAAGACTCCATACGAATTATGGTTTGGAAAGCCTCCAAATGTGTCTTTTCTTAAGATTTGGGGATGTGAAGTATACGTCAAACGATTAATTTCAGACAAACTTCATCCAAAATCTGACAAATGTATCCTTGTGGGCTATCCAAAGGAAACAAAGGGGTATTACTTCTACAATACATCTGAGAACAAAGTGTTTGTTGCTCGAGATGGTGTCTTTTTGGAGAAGGATCACATTTCCAAAATGACAAGTGGGAGAAAAGTAGACCTCGAAGAAATTCGAGTCGAACAACAAACTCTAGAGAATGCTCAAGATGACATTCAGGATGAAACTCAGAGATCTTTAGAAGAATCTGGTGAGAATCATGGTCAATCTAGAAATGTTACCCCGCGTAGATCGCAAAGATATAGATCTCAACCGGAAAGGTACTTAGGTATTTTGACGAACGAGAGCTATGACGTTCTATTACTTGAAAGTGATGAACCTGCGACTTACAAGCAAGCTATGACGAGCCCTAGCTCCAAGCAATGGCAAGAAGCCATGCAATCTGAATTAGACTCCATGTCTGAAAACCAAGTATGGGATTTGGTCGATTTGCCAGATGGCTACCAAGCCATTGGAAGCAAATGGGTTTTCAAACTGAAAAAGGACAAGGATGGGAAACTTGAAGTTTTCAAAGCTAGATTGGTTGCAAAAGGTTACAGGCAAGTCCACGGTGTGGATTACGATGAAACCTTTTCACCAGTTGCAATGCTAAAGTCTATTCGAATAATGTTAGCAATCGCTGCATATTACGATTACGAAATATGGCAGATGGATGTCAAAACTGCTTTCTTAAACGGCGTTTTAACAGAAACTGTGTTTATGACACAGCCTGAAGGTTTTGAGGATCCAAAGAATGCTAAAAAGGTATGCAAGCTAAAGAAGTCAATCTACGGATTGAAGCAGGCATCCAGGAGCTGGAATATACGTTTTGATGAAGCAGTCAGTGACTTTGGTTTCATCAAGAACGCGAGACGAATCTTGTGTATACAAGAAGGTCAGTGGGAGCAAAATTGCTTTCCTAGTATTATATGTCGACGACATATTGCTTATCGGAAATGACATTCCTATGTTGAACTCTGTCAAGATTTGGCTTGGGAAATGTTTTTCGATGAAGGATCTAGGAGAAGCACAGTACATATTGGGCATCAAGATTTACAGAGATAGATCTAAAAAGATGATTGGACTTAGTCAAAGCACTTATATCAATAGGTGCTTGATAGGTTCAGATGGCGGACTCCAAGCGAGGCTACCTACCCATGTCTCATGGAATGACTCTAAGCAAGACTCAGTGCCCAAAAACACTTGATGAGCGTAGACGAATGAGTGGGATTCCATATGCATCATTGATTGGTTCAATAATGTATGCTATGATATGTACACGCCCGGATGTTGCGTACGCACTCAGTGCTACGAGCAGATACCAGTCAGACCCAGGAGAGGCGCATTGGACTGCTGCCAAGAACATTCTGAAGTACCTGAAAAGGCACAAAGATGACTTCCTGGTCTATGGTGGAGATGATGAATTAATTGTTAAAGGCTATACGGACGCAAGTTTCCAAACCGACAAAGATGATTTCAGATCACAGTCTGGGTTTGTCTTCTGCCTCAACGGAGGAGCAGTAAGCTGGAAAAGTGCTAAGCAAAGCACCATTGCGGATTCTACAACTGAAGCGGAGTACATTGCTGCACATGAAGCAGCAAAGGAAGCTATATGGCTAAGGAAGTTCATAGGAGAACTTGGTGTAGTCCCCTCCATTAAAGGACCAATAGCCCTGTATTGTGATAATAACGGAGCTATTGCACAGGCAAAAGAGCCTAGACACCACCAGAGAGTCAAGCATGTACTTCGTAGATTTCACCTTCTACGAGAGTTCGTTGAAAGAAAAGAAGTCGAGATAAGCAAAATTGGAACTGATGACAACATATCAGATCCATTAACTAAACCTCTGCCGCAAGCGAAGCACAACTCGCACACTGCAGCTATGGGAATCAAGCATATTGGAGAATGGCTTTGATGTCTCTGTTTAATGTTTTAAAGTTTTAGAGTTTAAATCTTTGTAAAACATTATTGGTTAATCATTCACAATAAATGAAAGAATTCATTTTTCCATTTAATTTGTGGTTTATTAAATGATGAGTCCCTTCAACTTGACGATATATTCAAGATAGACTGTCAGGACCAGTCCTGTGACTAAGAAATGTCTATCAAGTGAACTTGAATGTCAAAGGTTGAAAATGGTCCCTAATCGGAGTTTTCTATAAAATTGGACGCATAGAAAACGTTAGACGATTAGAATGCAAGATGACTAGTAGTTCTGTTTCTTGAACTATGTGGACATGGCAATGTCATAATCATTTGCATAGATACTTACTTTGGGAAGACTAGTATCGGACAAGACCTATGAAACTTTACTGTAAGAGATGAAAGTCTGTCATAAGTAAATTTCATTAAATTATTAGACACTAAATCCTCAATACCTGAGTGATTTGAGATTACTTGTTTGAGAACTGGTTGCTTTGACGTTGACCAACCGTCGCACCGTAAAAGGAGGCTATAAAGGCAACGCTCAGGTAATCACCTATCAAACGAAGTCTAATCTCAAGATCGCAAGATTGGGATTGTCCTCCCATAAATCGGGATGAGATGCTTAAAAGTTGTACAAGGCCACTCGGAGAGCTAGAAACTGTGAAATGCATGGCCGTGCTCGGATGAATCATAGGCTATGATTATCTGTTTATTTGATCAGTTGAACTCTGAAACCGAGGAACACCTCTGGACATAATAAGGATGACAACTCTTACCTTATGTTCAAGAGCAAGCATCGAGCGACAAAGGAATTAGGAATGCACACTTGTCCCTAAGGACAAGTGGGAGACTGAAGGAAATAATGCCCTTGGTCCAAGTATGCATTCTATGTTAAGTCTAATAAATGCGGTTCAGTATTAATTAACAAGTTAATAATTCAGTGAGATCAAGTGAGCTGAATGCCTAGCTAGAGGCCGCTTCAGTTCAAGTGGAATTAATGATATTAATCCACAGCTTACTCTTGACTGAACCCGTAGGGTCACACAAATAGTACGTAAACGGATCAAGTATTTAATGGCATTAAATACTCCATCTATGAATATTCGGAACCGACGGATCTTGGTTTCAGTGGGAGCTAAGATCGTCACAGGCAAGAAATGAATACTCCGGAAACGATGATATTGCCGGAAACGGAATATGGATCGTATCGGAAATAGAATATTTATCCAAGTCGTATATGTTGCCGGGAAACGGAACATGGTACGTATCTGAAAATATTATTGGAATGGAAATATTACCAGAATCGGAAATATTGCCGGAAACGGAAATATGTCAGATCGGAAATATTACCGGAATCGGAAATAATTCCAGAAAACTGAATGTTAAATATTTGTTCGAAACGGAAATTAATTCGGAATCGGAAATATTAATATTGTTCGTATCGAGGAAATAGATTCCGGAAATGGAAATTTAATCGAAGCGTATCGTACGAATTAGCATCGGACGAGGCTTGCCGACGAAGGCCAGCACGAAGCCGGGCCATGCCCATCAAGGCATGCGCGCCACAAGCCCAGCCAAGGCAGCGCCCAGGCCTACCGCAAGGCAGGCCCAGCGCGCGCCAAGGGCCACGGCTGTGGTGGGCCGTGCTGCGCCGGAGGCTGCTGCTCGCACCGGGTCATGGGCAGCCCTTGTGGCTGCCGTGTGTGTGTGAGTTTGTCTCATGCGTGATTCCTGAATCTGCAAGAGTCAGTGTATGATTAAATGTCTATTCCTAATTGGATAAATTAATTAAATAGAATTCATGTAGGATTCTAATTCCAATTCATCGCATCCTACTAGATTTACGATTCCTTTCCCATAACTCTATAAATAAAGGACTAGGGGTCATATTTATACACAAGTTTCAAAGTATTCAAAAGTGAGTTTTTAAAGAAAATTAAAACACATCTTGCTCATAAAGTGCCGAATTTCCTAGTACCATTAAAGGGGCGGATCGAATTGGTCAATCTAAGGCGGATCCCGGACCGTGCTGTGACTATCTACGAGGACGGCACTGGAGTCCTAAAAGACTTGGTCTTGTTCGGTTCGGGCGCAGCTAGGGAGGGCACGCAACAAAGAGTATGCATCTAAATTATGCTATATGATTATGTGTAAATAATATTTCCTGGGTTAATGGTTGTTTCCGCATGATTTATGTAATGTCATATGTATCATAACCTAACAACCAGAGGAGTGTATTCGTTTGAATTTGCCTCGCTTTTCAGTTCTGAACTCACTACCCCTTCCTCTGACCTGCCCGTGCCAATCTTTTCTGGGCTGCTGATTTTCTCTTTGTCTGGGTATTCTTTCTTGTACGGCTCTTTTCTGCTCTGACTACCGTAATTGTTCTCACTTGCTACATATCGTCGTGAGGTTGCTCTGCCAATCTCTTCACTTTTTATAAACTCATTTGCCTTCCCCAGTACCTCTGCCAGGGTTGTGAATGACTTTCTGCCCAGATAGCTCTTGAATTCTCCATCCCGCAAACCAGTCATCATAGCCAGGACTGCTACCTCTTGCTGTAACTTGGGTATATTCGATGCCTCCTATTGAATCTGGATATGTACTCCCTCAGAGATTCCTGAGGTCCTTGGATGACTGACACATCAGCCTCCCCTGTCATCTTTCTCTGGCAATGTTTGCCACATATTGGGTGCGAAACAAGATGGCTAACTGCCGGAAAGAGGTTATAGTGCCCTTGGTATTTTACGAACCAGCTCTGTGCTATCCCCTCCAGAGTGGAAGGGAAGACCTTACACCACATAGAGTCTGTGTTGGTATATAGCATCATGTGTCCTCCAAAGGCAGAGAGGTGATCGTTGGGTCTGACTTTCCGGAATATTGCAGGTGGGCATTTTTATCTTTCCATTTTTTTCCGAGAGTATCTCATCACAGAAGGGGGAATTATCAGGTTTAACTATTGCTCGGGTGGGATTTGGCATACCTGACCCGGAGTGGTGTCTCTGGCTGGGTGCTTGTTCGGTCCTTGCTCTGGTTTGAGCTCTGCTAGGCGTGATACTTTCTGCCTCATATTCTTGGCTGTCAGCCCCTTCCATCTCCTGCTGCAGATTCCTCCTCCAGACGTTGGACTGTTTTGGGGTCTTGGGACGTTTTCCTCCTCTACTCAACCTCAACCTCTGGGGCTGTCCTCATGACCTGGGCTTGTGGTGTTGTCTGAGTAAGGAAGGTCAGGACTTCTATGGCTGTGCGCATCTGGTCGGGTGAGAATTGTGCCCCCAACCGTGCTAGTGAGGCACTGGTTGGAACTGGGGATGCCCTGGCCCTGGCTAGGGGTTGCCATAGCTCTGGGTTGTGGTGTCTCTCTTAACGGACCAAGACTCTGAGGCATGCCGAACAAAGGTACGTTTGTGGTTCTCTGGTTGTTTCTTGAGGTGGGTGGTTCTATCTGCTGGACTATCGGTTCGCTTGACTCAGTCATTTTGTGAGAGGGTAGGTCTTTTTGAGGCAAGGTCTGGGAAGTCCCCTCCTTCTAGCGCCACTTGTTCCGAGTGTGGAACTGGGAGGACGTTCCGAAGTACTCTGTTCCGAGTGTGGAACTGGGAGGACGTTCCGAAGTACCTTGGCCCTGTCAAGCAGAGCAAACGTGAGCTAACCTCGGGGGTTTAACCGAGGAAACCCCTCCGATGCCTAAGTCAGCAAATAGATAAGAAGTCTTTAGAGAGGGAATATAGAGAGAAGGTGGAGCAAGTACCGTGTGTAAGAATGTGTCCCATCATGAATGATGTGGGTGCTATTTATAGGCGTACTATTCTGTACTTTGGCCTACTTAGATGCCGCCACGTGTATGACGGCGATGTACTTTATTCCTTGTCGTTGTCGTTTAGCCTGCAGGTCCTTTCTTGGACTGATGCAGCCTTGCCTAGCTCTGCTCTGTGTCTTTACACGTGATCTGGGAGGTTTGATCTGCCTGGGCTGCATATACTTGGCTTGGGGTTTAGAGTCTTTCTTTGACTTGGGTGTGCCCTGGGTGTCAGGGTTTGCTCTGTTGTTGATGTTCTGTCCTCTCTGGATATGATCCCGTACAACTAGTCCCTCAAGAGTAGAGCTGACCTTTTAAGTCAGGTCTGCTCTTCTGTCCTTGATCTGGATGGACCCCGTACAATATGGATGTTATCATTCGTACTTGTTATATGGATTAGGGAGGAATTGAAGAAATTGTGAAAAGTTCCTAGCAAATCCCATTGGAAATGAGAAAAAGTCAGACTGGTGATAAAGCTAGTTAAATTACATCCTCATTTGGTTTTATGTGTTGAGTTATTGCATTTAGGGATCTCACATGTTATGTCACTCATAAGTAAAGCAAAAATTGAATAAAGTACAAGTAAACAAGAAGCGAAGAGATTGTCCCTC
Organism: Spinacia oleracea; assembly: GCF_020520425.1. Classification (NCBI taxonomy): domain Eukaryota; kingdom Viridiplantae; phylum Streptophyta; class Magnoliopsida; order Caryophyllales; family Amaranthaceae; genus Spinacia; species Spinacia oleracea. The sequence goes on along the minus strand of NC_079490.1, from coordinate 148,867,664 downwards.
CGGATTTTAATGGCGAAATTCATGAGGCTATACATTTGATTGGTAGTAACAGCAGTTGCACAAAACATAGTGCGATGATATTTCAGGTATTGGCTTCCAAATAAAAGGAGCTCTAGTATCTGGATGTATAATTACAGGCCTCCAAACAAAGAGATTCACACGACTCTGAACTTGTGTGGCAGTAAAAGCCAAGCCATCTACTTGGCGCTGGAAAAGGCTCTTCTTGAAGCTAGACGAAGAAGGTGGATTCACATGGAGATTACAATACTGGATAAGAATCACATTGAGGCAATCATGGAGATTGAGAAGAGCACCAAATTTAAAGAGTGCAAGAACGTGCGGAAAAAAAATATGGGCTATCATACCTGATTTCATTATCTTAGTATTGATAGTTATGTTCCTTGTTTACAGAAGAAGATGCACTATGTGGAAAATGAGGCCTTGGAGTGGGGTTAACTCTCTTTTGTTCACTTGTCAAAAAAAGTTGGTCAGGTTTCGATGCCTACTGTAGGTCGAATTGTGGAGATTTAAGTGTTAATTATGGAAATTTCCAATTTTGGAGATTCAACCTTTGTCATTATCGAATTGCATTCTAGTAGGTGATTTGATTCTAATTTCAATTTTCAGTTACTTTAATTGGGTTTTCAATTGAATTTTATGTGTTTACTTGATTTTCGTTTTTATTTTGCTTGAATCAGGGTTCTGTATTAGATATCATAGAATTGGATAAATTCAAGAATCGATTTGAGTTGATTTCATTGAATCTGTGATTTATCTTTTCCTTTCATGAATATGCAAGTAGTTTACAAGTGTTGAGTTCGGTTATATTTGCGATTTTCTTGCTCCTGGTTCATTATTCTGCTGGTTTGATGACTGATGCAGTTTGTATTTTGAGTACTAACAATATCTGTGATTTTCACAGGTTGATGTTTTGACTCTCACAGGTTGATAACTAACAACATCGTTTCAGGTTTGGAAAAAGGTATACTAATACAGACCTTTTTCTTACCATTCTTATTCAAGTTTAAGAATATCTAGGATACACCAAAACATGGGACCAGAGAGAAGATTGGTTCTCCTTTCCTTGTTACAAAAGGATTCTCTCTGAAAACTAGACCGTTCAATTACTAAGATAAATCTCGATCATTCCTTGGTTAACATCATATGTTGTCGGATTTTGCTCTGTTTTTGACAGGCTAAATCGCACTCCTATCAAAGATAAACCTAACATTCACCAACTAAAAATATAGCAAGGGAAGCAGGGATCGTATCCACAGGGAAACAGGCGTTCTTTCTACTATTAAATTACTAATCTAGACTACTGGTAAAAAGAGTTGGATTGGTTTGTATATTAAACTAAAACAGTAATCAAATTCGAAAATAACAATATTAAAGGAATCTAGGGCAGCGTTCACCATAACTACAGACCAGGATTGGACAACGGACAATACAATCAATTAACAATCATAACTAGGAAAACATGCATCTCTCGAATCTTATGAATTCCTTAGGATAGAACAACTAGCGGGCTCTCGCTACGTACTAGAAATAATTCCTATCTAATAGCCACAGACCAAAACATCAGATTTATACCTCTCGGCGCATAATCTAAGGTTAATCAAACTCAAATCAAAATAGTCCGGCCGAACAGAATTGACGAGCAATAATAATAAGCTTTAGAAATTATAATCAATCAATCAATAATCAAGTCCACATATAATCCCAATCATGCATTCATGGATCCCTAAACCCTAGAAATTAAACTACTCACTCATGATAATAAATAACAAAGCAATTAACATAATGGAAAACATGATTAAAGCAATGAATTAAATTAGAGCAAGAAATAATACCGAATTAAAGGACAATAGAATAATAAAGTTTGAATCTTTGAGTAAAATTAAAACTAAGTGTTTTGGAGAAAATAGAGAGCACTAAGATAAACTAAGTAATTAGAAACTAGAATAAAAGATGTCCTACAAAATAATAAAGGCTAGCTTATATAGTTTGCCCAAAAATAACATTAAAAACGGAAAAGAAACCACGCGATTTTTGACCATTTTTCTTCTTTCTGTGCGCGCCCGATCGGGCGCTCATCGCCCGATCCGGATCGGGCGAAATGCGATTCCCATTTTCTTTGACTTTTTCCAACCCAGAATCATCTCAAACCCTCGAACTGACGTCATCTCCAACCGCCCGATCGGGCGGAATTTCTCCCGATCGGGCATTTGACTCGCCCTTTGTGTCGATCGGGAAACCGTCGCCCGCTTGGGCGATTTTCAAACATTTTCCTTGAATCGACACGCGCCCGATCGGGCGCTCCTCGCCCGATCCAGATCGGGCGAAACGCAAGCTACTCCGTTTCAGCTTAAATTCAACTTTTTCGAACTTGGAGCCTTAGACCTGCACATCATTAAACGTCATAACCGTAAAATACCCTCTTCTCACCTCTCTAACACCAAAAACTACAATGATGCACACACTTGCCTCTAAAATTATACTAAAACACACAAAACGAAAGCATAAAGTACACTACGAAAAGCAATAAATGGATAGTGGCGCGGGAAGTGACAGACCACGACCCCGATCATGAATACGGTGCCCACCGTTCACCGAGCTTTCGGCCTTTCGGGTCTCAGCATCATCAAATCGTACCTCCTTTCGAACCCATGCCGAAGAGTTCATACTCCGATCACCTCCATCTGCAAAACAATTTGAAACATGCGCTTTTTCCGAAGGATTGTTGGAGTTAGTATGAGTCAATTTAGTATTAAAATAATCATTAGAAACATTGACTCCAAAACATGACTCCTCTACCATAGGGCTCTTAGCAACATGGGTTAAATTGAAAGTAACCTTGTCATCCCCCACATTTAAGGTCAGCTTGCCATTCTTGACATCTATGATTTCCCCCGCAGTGTGTAGGAAAGGTCGACCTAAAATAATAGGAATCTGCCTGTCCTCTTCCATGTCCAACACAACAAAATCAACAGGAATAAAAAATTTACCTACTCTAACAGACACATCTTCTAAAACACCTAGGGGGTATTTTACAGATCTATCAGCCATTTGTAGAGTTATGTTGGTAACTTTTAAATCACCCATGTTCAACCTAGTACATACAGATAGGGGCATGACACTAACACTGGCACCTAAATCACATAAGGCTTTGTCAATAAAAAGGTTTCCAATATTACACGGGATAGAGAAACTCCCGGGGTCCTTCAACTTGGGTGGAGACTTATTTTGTAGTAAGGCACTTCACTCTTCAGTGAATGCAACAGTCTCCACCTCAATAAATGCTCTCTTCCTAGTCAAGATGTCTTTCATGTATTTAGCATATGCAGGTACTTGAGTAATTAATTCAGTGAAAGGGATTGTTACCTGCAGATTCTTTACCACTTCTAAGAACTTACCAAACTGCTTGTCTAGCTTGTTCTTTAGCTGACGGTGAGGGAAGGGAAGTTTGATAGGTGGAACTTGTATCTCAACTTTCTTCTCAACCCTTGTGCTAGCCTCCTTCTCCTTGACCACTTTATCACTTTCCTCTGGCACAGCACCACTGACAGGGACTTCAACCTCTTCTTCAATAATCATAGGCGGCCCATCATACTCATATCCACTCCGCAAAGTGACAGCATTTACAGACTCTCTGGTCACAGGTTGTGAAGGGAGTTGACCTTTGGGTCTCTCTGCAAGAGTAGTAGCCATTTTGTGCCAACTGTTTATCCATGATCTTGTTATGAGCAGTGAGGGCATCGATTTTGGCATCCTTTTCGCTCAGAGACCTCTGCAATTCCAACATCATATTCCTCATCTCTACAAGCATGGATCAGGTTGTGTGGGTTGAGGTTGTGGAGGAAAACCAGGTGGTCCACTAGGCTGCGGGTTGTAGTTACTCCGCGGTTGGTATGACTGTTGTGGTGGTGGTCGGTACTGTTGTTGTGGTGGTGGAGGGTGTTGAATCTGATGGGGGTTCTGGACATTAGTACTCCTATATGATAGTAGGAGGTTTGTTTTTATACCCCTCATTGTAAGAGTTGGAGTACGGATTGTTCTGCTTGTAGGACTGGAATGCATTGCATTGTTCGATAGAGCTCCGGCATTCCTGTGCATAATGGCCTTGCATCCCACAACTATTACAGACATTGGCAGATTGGGCACTCATTGCAGTGACACTAGCATGTTGGGTGGATTGTGAAGATGCGATCCGTATATTATCCAGCTTGTGATGTAGGGCAGTTAGCTGAGCAGTAAGTTGTTCAATAGAATTCATCTCATGCTTAACACCCCGGTCGGCAAAACCTCTAGGATTCCTATATTGGGCACTATGGATGGCCATCTCCTCAATCACCTCTAAAGCTCTAGGCACCTCTAGTTGCATAAATCTCCCACTGGCAGCTGAATCCAAAAGACACCTAGACTCATTACCCAGACCATTATAGAACTGCTGAACCAGGAACCAGTCATCCAAACCATGATGCGGGCACTCTCTCTGCAAGTCCTTGAATCTCTCCCAAACTTTGAACAAACTCTCATCTGCTTGTTGAGACACTAGTAGAAAAAACCCTTATTGCAGCGGGCTTTTAGACCCCTGTTGCAGCGTACATCGTATGCTGCAACTGGGGGGCCTGCAACAAGTCTGAACTTGTTGCAGCGTACAATGTTCGCTGCTAAAAGGGGTTTTTTGCAGCGTACATATGTATGTACGCTGCAACAAGTGCCAAAAAATTGGCAAAAATTTGGACTTGTTGCAGCGTACATATATATGTACGCTGCAAAAGACTCAACTTTTTGCAGCGTACATTTATTTGTACGCTGCAACAAGTCTGAAATTTTGCGAATTTTTTTTCCCTTGTTGCAGCGTACAATATATATGTACGCTGCAACAAAGCACTTTTGGCGGGAAAATTCTAATTTTTTTTAGGGATACCTAGAGTGCCTTGCACCAAATATAGAAACCTGTCAAAACAATAATAGAATAACGCAACTGGAGTTTTGTATACTATATATCCCAAAACCAAAGTGCACATATTACATTTAAATATATGTTCCAATTTCAACATAAACATACATTTTAATATAAAATTTATTCTATAACAACTAAATCAACTCGATCCCTCAGACGAGCTGTCTTCTCAGGTGGGAAATATTTAACATAGAACGCAAGGGCCAAGGAATTCCAATCGGTGATTTTCATAGCTACGCGGTTGAGACTGTTAATCCATAGCTTTGCCTTCCCACTCAATGAAAATGGAAAGAGTATCCCCATAGTCTGCTCCGGTGTTAAATTCTTCTTCTTAATGGTGGCACAATACTGAATGAAAGACTGAATATGGAGATTGGGATCTTCACCCTTTTCCCCACCGAATTGGTGTCTCTTGATCATGTTTATCAGCTGGGGTTCGATCTTGAAATTTTCGACCGCAATGGAAGGCATGATTGCCTTGGGAAGCATAGACAGACTTGGTTTAGAATAGTCTGTAAGCCTTGGCACAAGTGGGGGTGGCGGTGGTGGTGCTTGGTCACCCATCTCGATTGCTAATCAGATAGTCGGATTCAGAGTCAGAATAGTCTCTCAACTGTTCAACGAATCTACGCCGTCTACGAAAGGTCCGTTCAGGTTCAGGATCGAACGAATTGAAGTCAGATCGCTGGTATGGACAATCCTGGGCATAAACAAGCAAAAACTAGAAAACAGTTGTGAGATCCGATCTCAAGGAACGGGAGTCCCTTGAGAAGTAACAAACAATAATCTAGAAAAACAATTAATCACAGAAAATAAAACCGTTTCCTCGGCAACGGCGCCAAAATTTGACAGGCTAAATCGCACTCCTATCAAAGATGAACCTAACGTTCACCAACTAAAAATATAACAACGGAAGCAGGAATCGTATCCACAGGGAAACAGGCGTTCTTTCTACTATTAAATTACTAATCTAGACTACTGGTAACAAGAGTTGGATTGGTTTGTATATTAAACTAAAACAAGTAATCAAATCGGAAAATAACAATATTAAAGGAATCTAGGGCAGCGGTTCACCATAAATACAGACCGGGATTGGACAACGGACAATACAATCAATTAACAATCATAACTAGGAAAACATGCATCTCTCGAATCTTATGAATTCCTTATGATAGAACAACTAGCGGGCTCTCGCTACGTACTAGAAATAATTCCTATCTAATAGCCACAGACCAAAAACATCAGATTTATACCTCTCGGCGCATAATTTAAGGTTAATCAAACTCAAATCAAAATAGTCCGGCCGAACAGAATTGACGAGCAATAATAATAAACTATAGAAATTATAATCAATCAATCAATAATCAAGTCCACATATAATCCCAATCATGCATTCATTGATCCCCTAAACCCTAGAAATTAAACTACTCACTCATGATAATAAATAACAAAGCAATTAACATAATGGAAAACATGATTAAAGCAATGAATTAAATTAGAGCAAGACATAATACCGAATTAAAGGACAATGGAATAATAAAGCTTGAATCTTTGATTAAAATTAAAACTAAGTGTTTGGAGAAAATAGAGAGCACTAAGATAAACTAAGTAATTAGAAACTAGAATAAAAGATGTCCTACAAAATAATAAAGGCTAGCTTATACAGTTTGCCCAAAAATAACATTGAAAACGGAAAAGAAACCACGCGAAAAAGCTGCAGAGGTTGGCGTCGCCCGATCGGGCGACGCTTCGCCTGATCGGGCGAAGTGCTCGATAGTCGGCCCGATCGGGCCAAATTCCGCCCGACCGGGCGGTTTGAAATAAGCTCAGAACAGCTCCAGAAGGCCGCCCGATCCGGACCGGGCGAAGTGCGCCCGTTCGGGCGCGCGTTGAAGACTTCAATTCTTTCTTCCTTTCGCCCGATGGTCGCATTTCGCCCTCAGCTCACAGGGAGATTTGCAATCTTCAATATCCTTCGCCCATATTACCGAGTCTAACTCTCGGGGCTCAACCATAAGCATCTAAGGCTCCCGAAAGTCGACGATAAAGGTCCCGAACTTCCTCGGGCTCGTGTAGTGGCCTAAATCAACACAAAACGGATCTAAAAAGACCAATTTCTCATTATCAAACCTGAAACTCAAGGCACACTAAATAACACATATTAGTATTAAAAATGGCTCCTAAGAGCTCATTTGACACAAAAAAGTACTAAGGGACGGGGGTGAAACACTATATAAAACACACATATCATTTTTCACCCAATTAAACAGGTATGCATCTTCTGTGAGAACTCATTGAACATCATTTCAAAAGACAACGGGACAGCTGCTCCTGTACCCACAGAATAACCAAAGGGAATAGATTTTGTGGCTGGTGACATAAGAAACAAAAAATTTACTCATTTGCACAAATGAGTAAATTTATTTTTCTCATTTGATTCTATTTAAAAACACTAACCTACTAGCTCAATAGGTAGAGCATTGTGCAAATGCACAATAGATGTGGGTTCGAATCCCACGTAGGTCAATCTTTACTTTTTGTTCGAGAGGACATCATTTAGCACAGGAGATATCCATGATTACTCTGCTCAGTTAGTTGAGATTGGCCAGAAGATTATTGAGAAGATTGCTTCGAGAAGGCAAGCCTTCGTCACCTAAATGACGAGGAAAGGAAACGACTCTTGCAATTTGTTGTTGTTGGTGGAGGGCCAACAGGTGTGGAGTTTGCAGCTGAGTTGAACAACTTTGTTGGAGAAGACTTGGCAAAACTCTTCCCTTCTCTTAAAAAACTTGTCAACATTACCCTTGTTGAGGCAGGAGATCATATACTGAACATGTAAGCTGCTGCTACAGTTAACTTTTTTACTACATTTGCCTTTATCTTATGTGGTATATGGGCATATGGTTAAGCAAAATTAGTATGATCATGCATATATTGGCGCATTCTTCTTATCGCATGGTCCTCTCTTAACATTCAGGTTTGATAAAAGAATCACTGAATTTGCTGGAAAAAAAAATCAAGAGAGATGGCATAGATCTGAAACTTGGTTCAATGGTGACAAAAGTGACAGATAAGGATATTTCTACAAAGGACAGGGCCACAAGTAAGACTCATTACATACCTTACGGGATGGTTGTTTAGACTACAGGAATTGGAACTCGCCCTGTAGTCATGGAATTCATGAAGCAAATTGGTCAGGCAAAATTACTTTGATGGTCTTGCACTCCACTAAACTGCGTGTAACTATGATGTGGATAGTTTGTTTTATTGGTGGGTAAATGGCAGACTAACAGACGTGACTAATATCGAGAAAAATTTACTGTAGGTCTGAAGAATAAAGTGACAGATTTTCCGAAACTAAACATGAAAACACAAACTTAGGTAAATAAACAGTAACCAATTACCAAAACTGCATTCCATAACCAAAAGCTTCAAGCCATGATTTATGAACATCCTTCTTTTTTGTTTTGTTTGAGAGTTCAAACAGATTGATACAAGCTCAGTATGCAGCAGCAACAGGCACATCAACACCATTTACCTCAGCGGCAATAGTAATCTTCTCAACAGGCACGAGGGGCATGTAATTGGTAACTATATAACCCATCTCAGCACCAACTTTCACAGTTTGGTTTTACTTCTCAGAGCACAGGGCTGTTGTGGGAACAACTAACTCAGCCACCTTAGGGAAAAGGGAAGGCGGTTGAGTGACCGCCATGCTAAAACAACATACTACTCATTTAAAAACAATGAGCAAATGTTTAAAATCCGAACATTAATATTTGCTCATTTAGAAACAATGAGCAAAAGTTAAAAGTTCGGATTTTAATATTTACTCATTTAGACACAATGAACAAAATTTTAAAATCCGAACTTTAATATTTGCTCATTTAGACTCAATGAGCAAATCCGAAATTTAATGAAACTATGATATTTGCTCATTTAGACACAATGAGAAAAAGTTTAAAGTTCGGATTTTAATATTTTCTCATTTAGACACAATGAGCAAAATTTTAAATCCGAACTTTAATATTTGCTCATTTAGACTAAATGAGAAAAAATTTCAAATCTAAACTATAATATTTGCTCATTTATAAACAATGAGCAAAAATTTAAAGTTCGGATTTTAATATTTGCTCATTTAGACACAATGAACAAAACTTTAAAATCCGAATTTTAATATTTGCTCATTTAGACACAATGAGCAAAAATATAAATCAAAACTATAATATTTGCTCATTTATAAACAATGAGAAAATGTTTAAAATCCGAATTTTAATATTTGCTCATTTAGACACAATTAGCAAAAATTTAAAATCGAAACTATAATATTTTCTCATTTAAAAACAATAAGCAAATGTTTAAAATCCGAACTTTAATATTTGCTCATTTTTTATAGTTTATACAAATGAGCAAATATTTTTGCTCATTTTTAAAATTTTAAAGTTCGGATTTGTTAGTATTGAAAACTTTTGCTCATCGTTTCTAAATGAGCAAATTTCAGATTTGTTAATATTGAAATTTTTTGCTCATCGTGTCTAAATGAGCAAATAAATTTGCTCATTTTTTATAGTTATACAAATGAGCAAATATTTTTGCTCATTTTAAATTTTAAAGCTCGGATTTTTTAATATTGAAAACTTTTTTTCATCGTGTCTAAATGAGCAAATAAATTTGCTCATTTTTTATAGTTCTACAAATGAGCAAATATTTTTGCTCATTTTTAAAATTTTAAAGCTCGGATTTGTTAATATTGAAAACGTTTGCTCATCGTGTCTAAATGAGCAAATAAATTTGCTCATTTTTAATAGTTATACAAATGAGCAAATATTTTTGCTCATGTTCAAAATTTTAAAGCTCGAATTTGTTAATATTGAAAACTTTTGCTCATCGTTAATAAATGAGCAAATAAATTTGCTCATTTTTTATAGTTTACACAAATGAGCAAATACTTTTTGTATTGTTTTATTTACTTTTGAGTTTTGGGTTAATATTATTGTCATTATCTGTTAACTAGCTGCCGGGAGCTGCTTGATCTTATTTGTTTTGATGAATTGATGATATATAAAAGAACACAAGTCTCATGAATACTTCAAAATTTATGCTAAAAAATGATAATATAAGTTCTGTAGACTCATAGTAGTTACATATGACGAACTAACAGACGATGTTGACATGTAGTATCATACTATATTTGATTACATACTGATCTCCTTGGAACAACAGAGGTCTTACATTTTGAGAACAAATACACTGAAATAGAAAGCTATAGGATAAATTCTTTTGCAAGAATGCAATAATTAATATTCTGTCTGTAGTATACAAGCTTGGTAGAAGAAAAGAGGCTTGAACACCATTTAACCGATTAGTGCGATCCCTTGAACTAAGAGGGCATTGGCGAGAACCTGGTTTGCAGCTTCTGAAGGATGCACACTGTCCTAAAACACGTACTGAGTGGCGTTGCTGCATGTTCCTACAGACTTTGGATTGCATAGAAGTGATGTTGTCTCTATAGTTCCTGTCCCACATCATCCCTTCCTGGACTCAGAAAATCCTACATAAAAAGAAAAAGAGTTAAGAGAAATCGTTGATTAAACCAAACATATGATGTTAATGAAAGATTTGATTACTTGATTTAGAGGGATATTGTACTAAATCATAGAGAGGCTTGTAAATGTCGAAAATAACAAGGTTAAGGTCATGGAGCTTCTTAGACAGCTTATTGGCAGCAGCATTGAGCTTCCTATTGAATCCTTGCGCGTCTCAGTTGAGCCTTGAAACACACCCACCTTGATGAAACCCAAATAGAGTGATGGTTGCAGGTACACAGCCTAATGGGGGAAGTGAAGTTGCCCCAATCTTTCTTGCTCCTAATCCATACAGCTCCAGTAGGTCAACACTTAGCATCATTAGTTTGTCTGATTTGGTGATCTCCTTAGTCCGCAATCAGCTGTCACATTATCCTAATTTATCATAACTATGATTTCTGTAATATAACTAAAAATCCATTAGAGTTCTGTTTCTTTTTAATTAGCTTAATATCTCGAATTAAAATTCATATGAATGAGCATGTGACCATTATATTAAGACCGAGAAAGTACTATAGGCCCACAACTAAACGGATGATACTTGGACAAGTAGCAATATTATTGACCTTATTGGTTTAAATAAACCCAACAAACTTAGTATATGTACAGTTAAACAATTGTTATTTCCTGAAAACCCGTCCTATCAACTTAAACCAACAACTAAGAGTGCCAAAAGGATACATTAAGATGTTGGTAGGCTGCAAGCTAAAGATCAGATTTACAGTTGTTTACAGGAAAACACATTTACATACATGAGCAAATCAGATTTATGAAATGTGCTCATGTATGTAGGCTCAAGCACTCGTTACTTTATTACTTATCGCACCTAGCATGAATAAGCTATAGAGCAATATTCTCAGATGGATGGCTAAGCTATAGAGTACTAATGGTGAAGATTGTGCGGCCAGATTGTTAGCATGAAAGCCACAGATTTTGTTGGCTTGTTTCTGATACAAGCTCCTTGTTTGCAGAACTTATTTCCTTTGTTAGTTCGTTATTTATTGCGTGACTGATTTACTTTTGTTATCTGAATAAAACTGTTAATTCTTTCGAAATATAAAGATACATCCACACACCATGTATCCCATTGTTCACAAATTCCTTCCTGTCCGGTGTCAACGGAAAAAGTCGTTGATAACCTTCTTATCAGGTACATTGGATACAATTTGTAGAAGCAATTTCATTTATTCCCTCCCATATTTAGCATTTTCTGCTACCAAATCCTTTGAAGAGTATTGCCCAAACAACTTCACTAGATTTAATCAAGTCATTCAACTTATTCCTAACTTTTAAGATACTCTAGTAAAACTTTGATAAATAAACTTCTGGTGAGTTTATGTGGGGGCTAAACAAGGAGCGCTAAGCAAGGGGCTAAGATTTCTTGCATTAGTAATAAGAACCAGAAGATTAAGGAGACACAAGCTTACAAAATAGGCTAGTATTTCATATATACGTACCATAAAGCACCACATGATTCATAAACTATGAAATTTCTCATAATTTAAATTGCTCATTTATGCAAAACATGAGCAAATTAGCAAAAGTTGTTCAAATTTGCTCAATATTCCAATTGCTTAAACAAAAACACATACCATATCATATTTTTGGATGAATGTGCAACATTTTGAACTAAAATGCACTCCCTTTTTTGGTGCTTAAACCCCCACTTTACAAAATCCAACAACAGGACTTAAACCCCCACTTTACAAAATCCAACAACAGGGCTTAAACCCCTACGAAATTCAACATGAGCAAATCCGAATTTAACAATTTCGCAATCAAATTTTACTAATTTTGCAATCAAAATTTACTAATCAATTCAATTTCTCTATCAATTTGTAATTGGTTCAATAATTTCGAAAGCCTAATTTGGAAATTAAAAACTACGGAGTAATTGATTACAACAAAACAGAATAAAATACCTTCATGCTGCCGAGTCGTTGATCTTTTCAGAAATTATGCAATCTGAGAACCAGAATTAGGAGAAACAATTGATTTTGAGAGGTCTAATTTCCGCCATGGAAGAGAGCTCAACAAGCAAGGGAGAGAAACGCAGGAAGGAGCAGCGAAAATCGTGTTTTAATTCCTTTAATTGGGGTTCAGTTTTTCTTATTTTCACGCGTCATATCACAAACCTTTGAATTTAATTCGTTTGGACGGTGGAGATAGCTTCTCATTCTTCTCATAGTGATCTTCTCATTGGAGGGGGACCACATAACAGTCCACTTCTATGATGGCTAATCCAATGGCCCACGTCATAAAGGATTATGAAATACTCCGTAACGGAAAAGGACTATAAAAAAAAAATTAATGAATTTAACAAATTGGGAAAATAACATTGCGCATAATAATTGACCATTATAAAAATAGAAAGTCCAAAATTCCAATAGAGCAGCAGACAATATAATTTGAATCAAAAGAATGGTGCAACCAAAAACTCTGCTCATTTTCTTTCTATTCTTATCTCTGCTCCTGTTTATTGAAACCAAACATAATCATGAAGAAGAAGAAGAAGTTGTAAATAGATCGATGTTTCCTGATGATTTTATTTTCGGGGTCTCAACTTCAGCTTACCAGGCATATATTTTTTTTATCTCCCTTCTCATATACGATATACCTTACCTCGCTTCTACAGTTTTGACTATATATGTGGTTTCTATATCTATAATTAATAGTCATGTTGATATATCATAACATTTTAGATGAATTATATAGTTTGAAACGTTGGATGAATGAGGAAAATATGAGCTAATAATAGAAATTAATTTGTATTCCTATGATTTATTGCAGGTTGAAGGAGCGTACCTAGAAGATGGAAAGGGCCTCAGTAATTGGGATGTTTTCACTCATCTTCCTGGTAATTTGTAATCTGTAGTATATTATTATTCTTTTACATATTTTGAATCTGTGTTAATTTTATCTTTTTTCTTAATTTAGAAAATAAAAACAGAGTAAAAATTGCCAAACAGGGCCATTGTTCAATAGTTTTAGTCTTGCTAGCTAGAGAGTAGAGATTGATAGTGCTCCACGAGGAGAAAACCTTACAATATTTTAATACCTTTTATATCTTGGTAGGTGGAGACAACTAGATAAGGCTTACGAGAGTTGTTGAATTAGGTAGGATAAATTGTTTTTTATAACCTAGATAAATTATTACTCCTTCTATTTCTAAATGTATGTAACAATCGATTTTTAAACTAAGATAAATTATTTTTTACCGTCTAAAAAAATTGAAAAATTGTATTTTATCATCTAAAATTTTAAATTTTGTATTTTATACAAGTTTTTATATAAGGCGGTGTTACACAAAAGACCACATTAGTATCATATACGTGAAACAATTGAACCACTAATTAAGCAATGAAACCAATTAGTTAAATAATGGAACTAATTAGTTAAATAGTGGAACTAACTAGTTAAACACTGAAACTAATTAGTTAAGCAATAGAACCAAATAGTTACGCAATCAAAACGGTCTTTCTGGTAAGGCGATCTTACACAAAAATTATCGTGTATTTTACCACCTAAAAATAAATTAAAACTTATTTTTTACCACCTGCTAAAAGGAAAAAACATATGATATAGTTATTGAGGCCCACTAAGTCAATTTCTCTCCACTTATTTTCAACCCTATATGATTTTCTTTGACTCTTTCACCCTCCTCTCTTTACTACCATTGATTTTGTCGATTTTGTGAATTAATGGGAGGAAAATTAACTGAATTCATGCGAGAGCGAAGCAGGGGAAAAGAAGGGATGTTAAATAGATGAAATTGTGAAAGAAGAGACAATATCAAAGATATTACCATTATTATGGCTCCTCACAATAACGATATCATCTAGTTTTCCTTTTAAGGTGGTAAAAAAACAGGTTATATATTTTGTTTTGGTGGTAAAAAAACAGGTTTTGGTTTTTTAGGTGGTAAAAAACAAGTTTTGGTTTTTTAGGTGGTAAAAAACAAATTTTCGATTTTTTTAGGTGGTTAAAAACAAATTGTCCTTTAAACTATTCATACATTAATTTTGACCATGTTTTTCTTACTAATATAAAAAAATAAAATGTTAGTATGTTATTAGATTATTGTTATTAAATTATAATACATAAGCATGTGATGTCATCATTGTGACACGACTTAAATGTCGAATGCTGCGACCTTTATCATTTTGTTTTCAAATATCAATTTTTTAAAAATATAGTTTTTTATTAATTTATACATAGTACTCCGTAATAGCATAGATTTACTATCAAACTAATACATTGACAAATATATCAGTTACAACTCAACCTTTTTTGAATATATTCCTAAACCAAAAGACTCCTCTATCTGGCGTCATAACCTTTGCCAAAGAGAGATTCTGCGCAAAGGTATTCGTTGGAAACTCGGGAACGGCAAATCTATTAATTTCTGGCTTGACAACTGGGTTATCCAGGATAATCTCCTTAGTCACTTAAAATTGAATATCAATACAGTTAATTCGAATCTACGTGTTGCTGATTTCATCCTCCCTACCCACGAATGGGATAGTGATAAATTAAAATCTATAGTTCCTCCCGCCTTAGCTATGAAAATTAAGGGATTACCTATTCCAACTAGAGACCTTGAGGATTCTCCAATTTGGGGAGCTACTTCGACGGGAGAGTTTTCCGTCAAATCCGCGACTTGGATAGCTCATGGGTTACCTTTCTCTTCCCATACTTGGAACTATAACTGGATCTGGAGCTTAGACGTCCCACCTAAAATTGCTATTTTTATATGGCAAATTTGCCATAATAGCATTCCTGTACGAAGTACACTCCAGAAACGTAATATCCTGCCTTTTGATGTTTGTCCACTTTGTGATACTTATGCTGAAACTATGAATCATCTTTTCATTCAATGCCCTTCCTCTAAACTCTTGTGGGATCTCCAATTAACTAAACACTGGCTGGATTATTTTATCACCTCCCACGACCTTCTTGAAAATCTAACCCTTCTCAGGAAGTACCCCTCTGATTTATGTAAGTTCACCTTCCTAATTTGGTCCCTTTGGAAGGAAAGAAACGATTGTACCTTCAACAATGCGTCCTTCAACCCATTCCGGGTTTTCTACAAGGCAAACTCTGCTTACCATGAATGGCAATCTCGTCTCCAACTTGACTATCACCAGCTTACGGGCACCCCTATCACTACCCTCAATTCCACCCCTCCACCTCTCCCTTCCCCTCCAATCATGGTTCGCTGGTACCCCCCTCCACTCGGCACCTTCAAACTCAACTTCGACGGCTCCAGTAAATCTTCTTCAGCAGCAGCAGGAATCATCATCCGTAATAATGAAGGAATTTCAATTTCAGCATGTACTTTTAATCTTGGTCAAACTCAAGCCTTCATGGCTGAAGCCATCGCTCTCCACAAAGGTCTACAAGAAGCTAGGCGTCTTCAGATCGATAATCTCCTTATCGAAGGTGATAATCTTCTTATCATTAATGCAGTTAAAGGGGTGTGGTCTACTCCTTGGAAGATCAGTAACATTATTTCTGATATCAAACATCTCCTCACCCTCTTTACCACGTGGGATATCAAGCACATTTTCAGAGAAGCAAATTCGGCTGCAGATTGGATAGCGAATGTCGGTCACCTAATTGTTGGAAATATATATATAGATCCTACTAATAGCCAGAGATTAGCTACTATCTTATGTAATGATTACTCAGGAGTGACTCTCATGCGGAGAGGCTCCTAAGTATATTCTCCTTACCTTTCAAAAAAAAAAAAAAAAAAAAGTATTTTTAAACAGAGGGGGGAATAGAACTACGTAAAATGACAACGTAAGATTGTTTATTTATCCTTCTTGCCCTTAAAATACAGTAATGCATTGTATGCCGCACGTTGGAACAAAACATTAATTATGTAATTACTTAATTATTTGTACCATAATAATAGCTATCTAACCTGGACAGTCAGCATGCTTTTACATGTATATTAAAATTCTTGTCAACAATTATTTGTCACATGATTAACCTCTCAAATCTCTCATACTATTTTGTCATGGTTGCGTATTTTAGTCACCGTCTATCTGATATGTTCTTACACAGTTACGCTTCATATACTTCGTATATAGTTGTCCTGCATCGCAAGTGAGTGAAGCTGTCAATTTTTAACCCAAATTGTTAAATTTGCTGGGTTAATTCAATCGTTAAGAACCCGAATCATTGATAACATGTGAGTTGGAACCCGAAATTCGATCCCATAATATTCAACTCGAATTCGAACCGTCTCGAAAATATTAATCTAATTCAGATCCGATACTCGATAACAAACCGTCATGCGACAACCCGAACCGTTTCTACCCGAACTGAATGGAGCCAAAAACCGTTAATGACTCGATTTATTTCAATCCAAACCGTTTCAACCCGAGAAAAACCCGTTTACAACTCGAACTATTTCAACCCGGACCGTTTACAACCCGAACTGTTTCAGCCCGCACCGTTTACAATCCGAACAGTTTCAACCTGGACCAAGTGTTTACCCGGACTATTTCAACCCGAACCGTTTGAAACTCGTTTAATTCAAACCATTTATAACTTGTCTCTCCCGCACTACAAGACAACTATAACACGTTTTATTTTATCCAAATTAAAAGTTGTACTATAAGCCAAAACGTTTTTATAAATTAATGTCAATGTTATAAAACTTATAAGTTTGTATTATTTTATTAGTTTTCCACTCTTTTATTGACTCGTATTCTACTGATTAATCAAGTACTAAACTAAATTGATTTAATTCAATACGTTATAATCTTATTATAAGTTATAACCAAAGAACTAATCGAAAAACTATGTTGTTTTGACCGAATCGACTTAATTCATTAACAATTGAACTTGTTTATCTCGTTGATGTTTAAACCAATATATATGATAACTTGTATTTATAAAATTTACAAATTCATTATGTATTAGTTCATCATTATCGATTATTAATTACTACGTTATTAGTTGTTAATTCATCAATAAAAGTTTCATGAATACGAAGTGTTAAATTCTATTAGTCATTAGTACATCGTTATCTACGATAAAACTAAGTCATATACTATATACTCACTAACTCTACTGGTCTTGAAATTTAACACTTTTAAAATTTACGGAGTACTTAGAGTCCTTGTATATTAAATTAGACATCCATACTATAATATAAACGAATTGAAAATTGTGATTTTAGTAATAACCCGATATTGTTTATAATTTGTATCTGAATTGACCAAACCAGACATTAACCCAACCCGATATGAACCCCACCCAATAGGATATGAACCTTTTACAACCCGGATAAACCCGTTTATTAACCCGACGTGCTCCAACCCCAACCGGCCTGACCCGACCCGACTATAATCCGATCTCATATGACCCGCCCCGATTTTAACCCGACCCGATATGAAGTTGACCTGAAATAACCTGACCAAATCCGTTTACAATCGGGCCCAACATGACTTGACCCGATATTAACCCCAACCGACATGAACCCGACCCGATATGAACCCTTGTCAACCAATCCGAACCCGAAGCGAACAGTTATTTTTCAACCCGACCCGATATGACCCAATAGCCAAATGAACGTTCCAACCCGAACCGATGCACCCGACCCTTATCCGATCCATTTGTCCGAATTGGCACCTCTACAAATGAGCCATACAGTATAGAGGTGAGCAACATTGGATATACCCGAATCTCGACCGGAACCGGTAGATATCAGTCTCGATATTGATTTCCCGATCATTTAACTTTATAACGAAAAAGTTGTAATTTTGTATAAAAAAAATTGGGCATATTGTTTTTATTTCAGCTAAAACAACATTTTCCTGGCCTTATTAACAGAGTTTAAGATAATTATATTTTACATTCAAAAAACAAAATATATAAAGTTATGGTCAAAAAACATAAAAAGTGTTTCATCAAAAAAAAAAAAAAAAAACATAAAAAGTGGTATGTAACTTCGGGTAACCTGTACTTACCCGTTTCGTGTTCCAAAAAGTTAGGAACCGGTCTTAATTTTGTTACTAGGAATCGAAATCACCCAAATCGGTTCCCAAACCAAGTACCCACTTGTTTTTCTCACCCTAATAAAAGCAATGCAAATTACAGATAGAGAAAGAAGATTCAAACTGATCGATTTCCTATTGTATACAATCTCACAATTTTAACCATTGTTCCGGGTATAAAATAATGGACTTCGGAATCAAGGCCCTTTCATAGTACAGGAAGATCTAGCTTGTTCTGGGTGTTGTAGTTCGAGAATACCTACACACAAGTTAGAGTAACTGGCCTCGGGGATGTTTCGAGGAAAGCTCCTCCTATGCCTAAGTAAGTAATAGATTAGTAGCGAAAGCTATCTAAATTAAAGTGTGTGTAAAAACAATAAATGAACGTACCTTGGTATGTGCAGTAGGGTGACATATTTATATTGTTTGTGTAGTAAATATAGTTGGGCTTTTACTAGCAATGGGTCGTGGGCCGCTTTAAGAGGCGTAAAGCCTTGATTGAGGGAGCTGAGATATGTTGTATTAGCCAAGTGGGCTTTTCGGCAGCAGGCCCATTTGAGAGCCAATTGGACACCCAAACAACATGCGCAAGGCAAAGCTGATGCCTAGGCGATCAAGGCCCTTGAGAAGGAGAAGAATGACCAAGACACCAAGCTTCGGGAGCTGGAGGAGGTCAAGAAGAAGCTTGAAGTGGAGACGCAAAAACTTGAAGTTGAGGCTAAAAGAGTTGCGGATCCGGAGGCCTAATTGAAGGAGAAGGATGAGCAATGTGACAAGCTGGGGCGAGAGAAGGCGCAACTATTCAATGGAGATTAGTGCGCGTCTCAATGGTGGGAAGGGTTCCTCGGCGGTCGTAGCATGTTTTCTTACAACATGCCTACTCGATCTTGATTGGAAGAAGACAACCGAAGTCTAGATGGAAAGGGAAGATCATATGATCGAGTGTGAAGATGATCGGGAGGACGCAAGGAAGGCCGAAGAGGCTCGGTTGAGGAATGTTTCTTCTGAGTCTGACACTAGCGTTCGCACATCCTCCAAATCTCCCAAAGACCTTACCTAGACAAGTCCTAATGCTTAGGAATTCGGGCAGTCTTCTTCTTTAAAGTCGGTCGATTCCAGTTGTGGACTTTCGAACTTGTGCTTCAATGACTCCTTTTTTGCTTCAGAGCTACGTTGTACTTTAATAATTTAACTTCTTTTGCTTTCTATTACTTCGGTAGGCTGATACCATCTTTTGATGGAAGCCGATTTTAGCCTTGCACCATTTCTTCTTTATTTATGAGGAATCCTCGGTTAGTCCCGAGTTTATTGATGTGTCACTGTATGCCCTCGGATATTGAATAGAAAACAGATTTTATTTGCTAAATAATGAGTTTAATGTTTGTTCTCCATTCTTTCTCTTCGGAAAAGTGTAACTTATGGAAGTTTTTACTTGTTACCCCCGAAGTTGTACTTTCTCGAACCTTGATGCTATTCCGGAAATTGTAATCTCGACGAAGTTTTACTTTCTGCCCCTCGAGATTGGAATTTCTTGAATCGTTTTGTTTCCTTAGAAAATTGCAACTGGAAGAATTTTTGCATGTCTGCCGCGATTTTCCGAGCCTTCAATTTTGTACTTAAAGGTGCTTTAGAAAATTGTATCAATTGAAAAGAGATTTGTGTGGCATTCCCCTAAAGTTGAAATTTTCTGAAACTTTATTTTTGGAGATCGCAACTTATGGAGTTTTGCTTGTTGCCCCCTGAAGTTGTGATCTTCCGAAGTCAAAAATACTTCTTGTGTATGTTTGATTTCGTTGGCGCGAAGCAAAAAAATTTCAAATTCTTTGGATCCTGAGATCTGGATAAGAGTTTGCATATTTTTCCGAATTCCTGTGATCCGAAGATTTGGGCAAGAGTTTGCATATTTTCCCAAATTCTTGTGATCCGAAGATGTGGCAAGAGTTTGCATATTTTTCCAACTTTTTGTGATCCAAAGATATGGGCAAGAGTTTGCATGTTTGCATATTTTTCCAAATTCTTGGAACGTTGTCCGTTCGGTTGTGGTGTTAGATCCAGGTGTCGCTAATCTTTCGGCGAGGACAGTGGTCACTTCCTGTAGTTTGCTCTTTGTTTCATAGAAAAAATAAGTTCTGCATTATTGGGATGGTCGCAGCTAGTTGTTACCTCGTCGAAACTGGAGGTCGGGAGACAGTTGTATGAGTATGCGTTGTCCTGCTCGGATTAGAGTGGGCATGTGCTCCAGATTTAGATTCGGTTGCTTGAATAGTTAAGGTTTTCCATTTGGAAATCGACTGGCCTCAGGGAGTCGGGGGTGTTCCGAGGAAAGCCCATCTTATGCCTAAGTAAGTACAAGTTCGAGAGTAGAGAAAGCTCTCTAGGTTAAAGTGTGTGTGAAAGCAATAAGTGAATGGACCTTGGTATGTGCACTAGAGCGACACATTTATAGTGTTTGTGTAGTAAATGCAGTTAGGCGTTTATTACCAATGGGTTTAAGTGGCGTAGAGCCTTGATTGAGGGAGATGAGATATGTTGTATTAGCCAAGTGGACTTTTCAGGTCCAATTGGAAGCTAATTGGACACCCAAACAACTACAGTACAAATACATCATTGATAAACGTCTCAAGATGTCGTGTTGTATGACTGTTAATTCTAGATTAGGGATGAGTTAGTTAATCTGCATAATTACCAATACGTACTTGATCGATCAAAATAGGTTGTGAAATACGGGGTAATAATTTCTTTAGATGTTATAGAGTAACTCAATGATGTTCGTTTGATTTTTTTAGTAATCCCTATGTTTTTTTTTATTTTGTTAGTCACATTTGAATTGATTCTATTCACAAGTAAAGAAAATGTTTTAAATTTTTAGTCGTGGAATCTTCATGTGTGATCTTGTTTAACTCATCGATCTTGATTTATAGTGTTACGATATAAACTTTTATCATACGTATTTGAAGATATTATTTAAGCTTAAATATCTATAACTATATACTAAAAGACAAACCCGGAATGACATGTGTCATCTCTAGATACGTACTTAGTTTTTTTTTGTTTTTTGTTTTTTTTATTACGTAGAATATTATAAACCATATGTATCACAAAAATATTACTCTGTATAATTTTATGTATTATGAAAAAAATCTAAAGTAATATGATAATACTAATTTGAACTAACACTATATGGCAAGCATGGAAATAACATGATAGTATTGTTGATACTGATTTTGAAGCAATATGTTGAGCATGAAAGTAATAAGATTTGAAAAATATATGTTAAGCGTAGAAACAATAATTTTTAATGCTATTTTGTAAAATGTGTCAATTACAAAAATTTAAATCAAATCTTTAAGAATTTTTTTTAGCGGCCTTTACCCATTTAATATAGTCACGTGATAAAATCGGCCAATCGGGTGCTAGATCCAAATTTCGAATGTTGTTACAAATACAGAAACAAAAAACACGGTAACCCGTTTACAATCTAATAAGCTTTTTTCTTATTTTATTTTAAACTTAAATTATTTTTGTCTAAATCCTAAGCTTGTTAGGTTATGATACATATGATAATACATAAATCATGCGGAAACAACCATTAAGCCAGGAATACATATTATTTACACATAATCATATAGCATAATTTAGATGCATACTTTTGTTGCGTGCCTTCCCTAGCTGCGCCCGAACCGAACAAGAACAAGTCTTTAGGACTCCAAGTGTCGTCCCTCCGTAGATAGTCCACAGCACGTCCGGATCCGCCTTAAGATTGACCAACTAGAATCGCCCTTAAGGTACTAGAATTTTCGGCACTCTTAGTTAAGAAACATGGCTGAATTTTTCTCTCAAAACTCACTTTGAATACTTGAATTAATCTCTGAAAATATGTGACCCTAGGCACGTATTTATAGAGTTATGGAAAGGGAATTGGAATCCTAGTAGGATACGAATTAATTAAACTTAGAATCCTACAAGAACTCTAATTAATTAATTTATCCTTTTAGGAATAGGATTTTAATCATATACTAATTCTAATAGTTTTAGGAATCGTGCATGAACACAAACTCACACACACACGGCAGCCACGATGGGCCGCCCATGCGTGTGCGTGCGAGCAGCAGCCCACGCAGCGAGGCCATGGCCTTGGCGCGCGCTGGGCCTGCCTTGCGGTGGGCCTGGGCGCTGCCTTGGCTGGGCGCGCGTTTGGCTGGGCGCGCGTTTGGCTTGCTGGGCGATGGCCCGACTTCGTGCTGGGCCTTCGTCCGGCAGGCCTCGTCCGATGCTAATTCGTACGATACGATTCCGATTAAATTCCCGGTTCCGGAATTCATTTCCGATACGAACAATATTTAATATTTCCGATTCCGGAATCAATTTTCGTTTCGAACAAATATTTAATATTTCCGTTTCCGGAATTATTTTCCGATTCCGATAATATTTCCGATTCTGACAATATTTCCGTTTCCGGCAATATTTCCGATTCTGGTAATATTTCCATTTCCGATAATATTTTCCGATACGTACCATGTTTCCGTTTCCGGCAACATCTACGACTTGGATAATATTTATATTTCCGATACGATCCATATTTCCGTTTCCGGCAATATCATCGTTTCCGGAGTATTCATTTCTTGCCTGTGACGATCTCAGCTCCCACTGAAACCAAGATCCGTCGATTCCGAATATCCATAGATGGAGTATCTAATGCCATTAAATACTTGATCCGTTTACGTACTATTTGTGTGACCCTACGGGTTCAGTCAAGAGTAAGCTGTGGATTAATATCATTAATTCCACTTGAACTGAAGCGGCCTCTAGCTAGGCATTCAGCTCACTTGATCTCACTGAATTATTAACTTGTTAATTAATACTGAACCGCATTTATTAGACTTAACATAGAATGCATACTTGGACCAAGGGCATCATTTCCTTCAGTCTCCCACTTGTCCTTAGGGACAAGTGTGCATTTCCTAATTCCTTTGTCGCTCGATGCTTGCTCTTGAACATAAGGTAAGAGTTGTCATCCTTATTATGTCCAGAGGTGTTCCTCGGTTTCAGAGTTCAACTGATCAAATAAACAGATAATCATAGCCTATGATTCATCCGAGCACGGCCATGCATTTCACAGTTTCTAGCTCTCCGAGTGGCCTTGTACAACTTTTAAGCATCTCATCCCGATTTATGGGAGGACAATCCCAATCTTGCGATCTTGAGATTAGACTTCGTTTGATAGGTGATTACCTGAGCGTTGCCTTTATAGCCTCCTTTTACGGTGCGACGGTTGGTCAACGTCAAAGCAACCAGTTCTCAAACAAGTAATCTCAAATCACTCAGGTATTGAGGATTTAGTGTCTAATAATTTAATGAAATTTACTTATGACAGACTTTCATCTCTTACAGTAAAGTTTCATAGGTCTTGTCCGATACTATTCTTCCCAAAGTAAGTATCTATGCAAATGATTATGACATTGCCATGTCCACATAGTTCAAGAAACAGAACTACTAGTCATCTTTCATTCTAGTCGTCTAACGTTTTCTATGCGTCCAATTTTATAGAAAACTCCGACTAGGGACCATTTTCAACCTTTGACATTCAAGTTCACTTGATAGACATTTCTTAGTCACAGGACTGGTCCTGACAGTCTATCTTGAATATATCGTCAAATTTGAAGGGACTCATCATTTAATAAACCACAAATTAAATGGAAAAATGAATTCTTTTCATATATTGTGAATGATTAACCAATAATGTTTTACAAAGATTTAAACTCTAAAACTTTAAAACATTAAACAGAGACATCAAAGCCATTCTCCAATATGCTTGATTCCCATAGCTGCAGTGTGCGAGTTGTGCTTCGCCTGCGGCAGAGGTTTAGTTAATGGATCTGATATGTTGTCATCAGTTCCAATTTTGCTTATCTCGACTTCTTTTCTTTCAACGAACTCTCGTAAAAGGTGAAATCTACGAAGTACATGCTTGACTCTCTGGTGGTGTCTAGGCTCTTTTGCCTGTGCAATAGCTCCGTTATTGTCACAATACAGGGCTATTGGTCCTTTAATGGAGGGGACTACACCAAGTTCTCCTATGAACTTCCTTAGCCATATAGCTTCCTTTGCTGCTTCATGTGCAGCAATGTACTCCGCTTCAGTTGTAGAATCCGCAATGGTGCTTTGCTTAGCACTTTTCCAGCTTACTGCTCCTCCGTTGAGGCAGAAGACAAACCCAGACTGTGATCTGAAATCATCTTTGTCGGTTTGGAAACTTGCGTCCGTATAGCCTTTAACAATTAATTCATCATCTCCACCATAGACCAGGAAGTCATCTTTGTGCCTTTTCACGTACTTCAGAATGTTCTTGGCAGCAGTACAATGCGCCTCTCCTGGGTCTGACTGGTATCTGCTCGTAGCACTGAGTGCGTATGCAACATCCGGGCGTGTACATATCATAGCATACATTATTGAACCAATCAATGATGCATATGGAATCCCATTCATTCGTCTACGCTCATCAAGTGTTTTTGGGCACTGAGTCTTGCTTAGAGTCATTCCATGAGACATGGGTAGGTAGCCTCGCTTGGAGTCCGCCATCTTGAACCTATCAAGCACCTTATTGATATAAGTGCTTTGACTAAGTCCAATCATCCTTTTAGATCTATCTCTGTAAATCTTGATGCCCAATATGTACTGTGCTTCTCCTAGATCCTTCATCGAAAAACATTTCCCAAGCCAAATCTTGACAGAGTTCAACATAGGAATGTCATTTCCGATAAGTAATATGTCGTCGACATATAATACTAGGAAAGCAATTTTGCTCCCACTGACCTTCTTGTATACACAAGATTCGTCTGCGTTCTTGATGAAACCAAAGTCACTGACGGCTTCATCAAAACGTATATTCCAGCTCCTGGATGCCTGCTTCAATCCGTAGATTGACTTCTTTAGCTTGCATACCTTTTTAGCATTCTTTGGATCCTCAAAACCTTCAGGTTGTGATAAACACAGTTTCTGTTAAAACGTCGTTTAAGAAAGCAGTTTTGACATCCATCTGCCATATTTCGTAATCGTAATATGCAGCAATTGCTAACATTATCCGAATAGACTTTAGCATTGCAACTGGTGAAAAGGTTTCATCGTAATCCACACCGTGGACTTGCCTGTAACCTTTTGCAACCAATCTAGCTTTGAAAACTTCAAGTTTCCCATCCTTGTCCTTTTCAGTTTGAAAACCCATTTGCTTCCAATGGCTTGGTAGCCATCTGGCAAATCGACCAAATCCCATACTTGGTTTTCAGACATGGAGTCTAATTCAGATTGCATGGCTTCTTGCCATTGCTTGGAGCTAGGGCTCGTCATAGCTTGTTTGTAAGTCGCAGGTTCATCACTTTCAAGTAATAGAACGTCATAGCTCTCGTTCGTCAAAATACCTAAGTACCTTTCCGGTTGAGATCTATATCTTTGCGATCTACGCGGGGTAACATTTCTAGATTGACCATGATTCTCACCAGATTCTTCTAAAGATCTCTGAGTTTCATCCTGAATGTCATCTTGAGCATTCTCTAGAGTTTTTTGTTCGACTCGAATTTCTTCGAGGTCTAATTTTCTCTCACTTGTCATTTTGGAAATGTGATCTTTCTCCAAAAAGACACCATCTCGAGCAACAAACACCTTGTTCTCAGATGTATTGTAGAAGTAATACCCCTTTGTTTCTTTTGGTAGCCCACAAGGATACATTTGTCAGATTTTGGATGAAGTTTGTCTGAAATTAATCGTTTGACGTATACTTCACATCCCCAAATCTTAAGAAAAGACACATTTGGAGGCTTTCCAAACCATAATTCGTATGGAGTCTTTTCGACAGCTTTAGACGGAGCTCTATTTATAGTGAGTGCAGCTGTATTTAGTGCATGTCCCCAAAATTCTAATGGAAGTTCGGCCTGACCCATCATTGACCTGACCATGTCTAGCAAGGTTCTGTTCCTCCGTTCCGACACACCGTTCCATTGTGGTGTTCCAGGAGGAGTCAATTCTGATAGAATTCCACATTCTTTCAGATGGTCATCAAATTCATAGCTCAGATATTCACCGCCTCTATCAGACCGCAGTGCCTTAATCTTCTTGCCTAATTGATTCTCTACTTCACTCTGAAATTCCTTGAATTTGTCAAAGGATTCAGACTTATGCTTCATTAGGTAGACATAACCATACCTACTGAAGTCATCAGTGAAAGTGATAAAGTAGCTGAAACCACCTCTAGCATTTGTACTCATTGGTCCACATACATCTGTATGGATTAAACCCAATAGTTCATTTGCTCTTTCTCCAACTTTAGAGAAAGGTTGCTTTGTCATTTTGCCAAGTAAACGTGATTCGCATTTACCATAATCCTCTAAGTCAAATGGTTCTAGAATTCCTTCCTTTTGAAGTCTTTCTAAGCGTTTCAAGTTTATATGGCCTAATCGACAATGCCACAGATAGGTGAGATCTGAATCATCCTTTTTGGCCTTTTTGGTATTTATGTTATATACTTGTTTGTCGTGATCTAATAAATAAAGTCCATTGACTAATCTAGCAGATCCATAAAACATCTCTTTAAAATAAAACGAACAACTATTGTCTTTTATTAAAAAGGTAAATCCCTTAGCATCTAAGCAAGAAACTGAAATGATGTTTTTAGTAAGACTTGGAACATGGAAACATTCTTCCAGTTCCAAAACTAGCCCGGAGGGCAACGACAAATAGTAAGTTCCTACAGCTAATGCAGCAATCCGTGCTCCATTTCCCACTCGTAGGTCGACTTCACCCTTGCTTAACTTTCTACTTCTTCTTAGTCCCTGTGGATTGGAACATAAGTGTGAGCCACAACCTGTATCTAATACCCAAGAAGTTGAATTAGCAAGTATACAGTCTATAACGAAAATACCTGAAGATGGAACGACTGTTCCGTTCTTCTGATCTTCCTTTAGCTTCAAGCAATCTCTCTTCCAATGCCCCTTCTTCTTGCAGTTGAAGCATTCGGATTCAGAAGTGGGTTGACTGACCTTCCTCTTTACAGATTTGGCGCCAGTTTGCTTAGTTGGGCTGGCCTTGTTGCCACCTTTCTTAGCATTCCTCTTCTTTCCAGATTTCTTGAACTTGCCCCCACGCACCATAAGCACATCTTGCTTATCACTTTTGAGCGTCTTTTCAGCGGTCTTCAGCATACCGTGAAGCTCAGTGAGCGTTTTGTCCAGATTATTCATACTGTAGTTCAGTTTGAACTGATCATACCCGCTATGAAGAGAATGGAGGATGGTGTCTATATCCATTTCATGAGAAAGTTGCTGATCCGGCCGACTCATATTCTCAATGAGTCCAATCATTTTGAGAACATGTGGACTTACGGGCTCGCCTTTCTTAAGCTTGGTCTCAAGAATTTGCCTATGAGTCTCGAATCTTTCGACTCGAGCCAGATCTTGGAACATGTTCTTCAACTCACTGATGATTGTGAAAGCATCTGAGTTGATGAACGTTTTCTGCAGATCCGCACTCATGGTGGCGAGCATTAGACATTTCACATCCTTGTTGGCATCAATCCAACGATTGAGGGCTGCCTGAGTGACCCCGTCGCCTGCGGCTTCGGGCATCGCCTCATCTAGGACATACTCATTTTCTTCCTGCATAAGAACTATTTGCAAGTTCCTTTGCCAGTCAAGGAAGTTTTTCCCGTTCAACTTCTCCTTTTCGAGAATTGATCGAATGTTGAATGAATTGTTGTTTGCCATATTAAAACTACAATTGAAAAGAATAAACAAATAAATAACCATTCACAGTTTCTCTTAATAAACTTAAATTCTAGCATACATGCATAATTCAATGTTTATTAAGCATTTTATTCAAGTTATGTGTTCCGGCAGGTGTGAATAAAATGATTCCAAGATCCTAAAATCATTGAAGAACTAAGCACAGTTTGTCGACTTAATCCTAGAACATCTTAGGTAAGCAAAAGCCTTTTGCTAATAGTCTAGAAACTATTCTTGGTTGATAGGTACGTCTAAGAACTTATTAGGTAAACCTATCGATTTTGCCACGACATAAAAGGACTCCTTACTTATATCGTTGAGTTTCACCAAAACTAACATGTACTCACAATTATTTGTGTACCTTGCCCCTTTAGGACCAATAAGTAACACCTCGCTGAGCGAAAACTGTTACTAGATTGATGTAAAGGATATCCAAGCAAGTGTATATTTTGGCATGGCACCTTTTAACTCAATTTTTTTTTTAAGTTTGGAACTTAAGGCTCTTACTATGTTGGTTAGATTTTAAGTGAACTAAAATCCTTAATCATGCAACATAATCAAGCCACAATCTCATGCATAATTAAGACATATTTAAAGCAATAAATAACTTAAAGCATGCATAAGATAAATGTGATCTAGTATGGCCCGACTTCATCTTGAAGCTTTGACTTCAAAGTCCGTCTTGAAAATCTCCGTGGGAGGCACCATTTTCTTCAAATAGGATAAGCTATAACTAATTACAAGTATTTGATGGTACGCAGACCATATTTGAATTGAAAAATAACTTTGGTACTTTAGACCAATTACATTCAAATTAATGGTACGCAGACCATATTTTCTATCCTATTTGGGCCATACTAGTCACTTCATAACCTGCAAAACAGTACATATACAATATATACCATTCACCCATTCATTATCATGAATGGCCCACATAGCTGGTTAGTAAAACACATTATGCATCACGTAAACATTTGCAGCAATTAATCAAGGGCACCAATAATCTACCAATTATTCAGTCCTTATTAATTCTAATCAAGTTGTTTTAACCTTAAGGATTTGTAGACCTAATCAAGAGTCTTATGACTAAAAAGGGCTCCCACTTAAACCAATAAATTCATATGCTTTACTAATTTTAAACATAAAAATGTATTTCTAGTCTAACCGGAAACATACAAATTTAATTAAAATTTAAAGCTCATATAAATTTATAATTGAATCCAAAAAGTTTAATTTAATTTCAGTCGTATTTAAATTAATTCATGATTTTAATTTTAGTAAAATAATTAGAATAAATAAAATTTATTATAATTACAATATTCAAAATTAAAATCCAAGAAAATAATTTAAATTATTAATTTTAAAATTAATTAAAATTACGTAACCTGAAAAATTTCAAATTAAACATTCAAAACGATCTAATCGCAACGCAAACACCCTACGCATTGCACGCCCATGGGCCGCACGCACACAGCCATCGTTGGCCATGTGCGCGCAGCCCATGCGCTCGTCGCATAGCTGCTGCATATCCATCGCAAGCCATCGCACGCTGTGGTGCTTGCTGCGCGCGCGCCAGCGCTCGACGCACGCGAGCCATCGCTCGCTGTGCGCGCTCGCCAGCGCACGCTGGGCGCGCTCCATCACTCGCTGTGCGCGCGAGCCATTGCTCGCTGTGCGCGCGAGCCATCGCTCGCTGTGCGCGAGCAATTGCGCGCGTTCAACGCTGGGCGCAGCGCTCGTGGCACGCGAGCTTGCGCTCGCTGCGCGCGAGGCTGCGCGCGCTTGCGCGAGGCGGTGCGCGTTGTGGCGCAGCTCGCTTGGTGCCCACACGCGACTGCCATGGCTTGCCTTTCGCCCACGTCCATAGTTCGTGGCCCACGACACAAGGCAGGGCTGCTGCCTTGTGCTCGTGCACCATGCCTTGCTCATTGCATTCGTGCCGCACGGGCGACGAGCTCCCTTGCTCGTCGTCGCATGCCCGCACTAAACACCCCTTAAGGGTAACACGAAGCGTCCATTGCTTTGTGCGTGCAAGTTATATGAACGAATCGCATGAAAAATTTAAAATTTATATTTAAAATTAATGACAAATTAATAAATAATATTAATTTCATAATTTTAGGGCGAAAAATCGAAAATTTATTATTCAATTGATTTCCGATTATTATGGATTCAAGCCTAGGTCATAAAAATTTAAAATTTATCATAAATTTACAATTTTTATGGTGGTTTTTAATCATAGGTTTCTAATTAAATTATAATTAATTATGAAAATCAAATTAATTCTAAATTATTCTAATTTTCAACAAATTAATCATAATTACAAATTAGATTGCATAATTAACAAGGCTAGGCATTCAAACTTGTTAAACATATACAGTAGGTCAATCAAAAATTCAAGATTTATCAACAAGAATCGCAAATATTTAATTTAACATCTTAAATTTACGAAATTTTGCATTCGAAAAACTAAAACCTTCGAAAAGTCATAGTTAGGCTTCGAATTTGAGAATTCTGGGTTCGGCAGAAAAATATTATTTTTGTCAAAATTTTAGAATGCCTTTTACATGCGGAATTGACACAAAAATCACTCGATTTGGATGAGTAACGAAGAAACTGCCGAAAAACTACGTACGTATAATTAAATAAACGCAATTTGCAATTAATTAACAATTACGAAAATTAATCACCCCTTTTAATTCATGCAAATTTGTAATATTTAACCATGTTCATGCAATTTAGATTATGAAAATAATAAGGGGCTCGTGATACCACTGTTAGGTTATGATACATATGATAATACATAAATCATGCGGAAACAACCATTAAGCCAGGAATACATATTATTTACACATAATCATATAGCATAATTTAGATGCATACTTTTGTTGCGTGCCTTCCCTAGCTGCGCCCGAACCGAACAAGAACAAGTCTTTAGGACTCCAAGTGTCGTCCCTCCGTAGATAGTCCACAGCACGTCCGGATCCGCCTTAAGATTGACCAACTAGAATCGCCCTTAAGGTACTAGAATTTTCGGCACTCTTAGTTAAGAAACATGGCTGAATTTTTCTCTCAAAACTCACTTTGAATACTTGAATTAATCTCTGAAAATATGTGACCCTAGGCACGTATTTATAGAGTTATGGAAAGGGAATTGGAATCCTAGTAGGATACGAATTAATTAAACTTAGAATCCTACAAGAACTCTAATTAATTAATTTATCCTTTTAGGAATAGGATTTTAATCATATACTAATTCTAATAGTTTTAGGAATCGTGCATGAACACAAACTCACACACACACGGCAGCCACGATGGGCCGCCCATGCGTGTGCGTGCGAGCAGCAGCCCACGCAGCGAGGCCATGGCCTTGTCGCGCGCTGGGCCTGCCTTGCGGTGGGCCTGGGCGCTGCCTTGGCTGGGCGCGCGTTTGGCTGGGCGCGCGTTTGGCTTGCTGGGCGATGGCCCGACTTCGTGCTGGGCCTTCGTCCGGCAGGCCTCGTCCGATGCTAATTCGTACGATACGATTCCGATTAAATTCCCGGTTCCGGAATTCATTTCCGATACGAACAATATTTAATATTTCCGATTCCGGAATCAATTTCCGTTTCGAACAAATATTTAATATTCCCGTTTCCGGAATTATTTTCCGATTCCGATAATATTTCCGATTCTGACAATATTTCCGTTTCCGGCAATATTTCCGATTCTGGTAATATTTCCATTTCCGATAATATTTTCCGATACGTACCATGTTTCCGTTTCCGGCAACATCTACGACTTGGATAATATTTATATTTCCGATACGATCCATATTTCCGTTTCCGGCAATATCATCGTTTCCGGAGTATTCATTTCTTGCCTGTGACGATCTCAGCTCCCACTGAAACCAAGATCCGTCGATTCCGAATATCCATAGATGGAGTATCTAATGCCATTAAATACTTGATCCGTTTACGTACTATTTGTGTGACCCTACGGGTTCAGTCAAGAGTAAGCTGTGGATTAATATCATTAATTCCACTTGAACTGAAGCGGCCTCTAGCTAGGCATTCAGCTCACTTGATCTCACTGAATTATTAACTTGTTAATTAATACTGAACCGCATTTATTAGACTTAACATAGAATGCATACTTGGACCAAGGGCATTATTTCCTTCAAAGCTTTCTATCCTTTTTTACTAATTACTTTATAACTTAACTAATTGGTAATTTTAATTTTATATTCGTGTGTTGCACGGGACCTAACCTAATCTAATCTAATATACATATATAAAGGAGGCATATTTGCTGAAAGATTAGAGCGCCACCTAGGATTACTAATGGTTTCGGCCAATAAAAAATAAGATTTCTAATTTCTTTTTGAATTTAAAAAATCAAGTGCCACGTAGATAATTAATTAGGTGCCACGTAGATATTTTAATTAATTAATTATTAATATATACAACTCCATCGAAAATCAAACACTCTAATAATTAAAAAATAATCGTTTGCCACGTAGATAATTAATTAGGTGCCACATGATATTTTAATTACTTAATTAATTACTAATATATACAACTCCATCTAAAATCAAACACTCTAATAATTAAAAAATAAATCTAAAATAAAATTCATCCAAAATCAAACAATAATCTAAAATAAAATAAATAAAATTCAATTTAAAATCAAACATTAATCCAATATTAGAGCGCAACGTATAAAAATCTAATGGCTTCGGCCAATGGAGAAATATTAGAGCGCCACCTAGGATTACTAATGGTTTCGGCCAATGAAAAATAAAATTTTTTCTAATTTCTTTTTGAATTTAAAAAATCAAGTGACACGTAGATAATTAATTAGGTGCCACGTAGATATTTTAATTAATTAATTACTAATATATACAACTCCATCGAAAATCAAACACTCTAATAATTAAAAAATAATCTATTTCCACGTAGATAATTAACTAGGTGCCACGTAGATATTTTAATTAATTAATTACTAATATATACAAATCTGTCTAAAATCAAACACTCTAATAATTAAAAAATAAATCTAAAATAAAATTCATCCAAATCAAACAATAATCTAAAATAAAATAAATAAAATTTAATTTAATTTAAAATCAAACATTAATCCAATATTAGAGCCCACATAGAAAAATCTAATGGTTTCGGCCAATGAAAAATAAGATTTCAAAATTAATTTTGAATTAAAAAAGTCGAGTGCCACGTAAAGAAATGATTAACTTTCACATAGATATTTTTTATTAATTATTTATTAATATTATGCATATACAATTTTATCCAAAAACAAACACTTTCATAATAAAAAAAAAATCTAAAATGAAATTCAATGCAAAATCAAAAACTAAACTAATCCAATATATATATATATATATAAAGGAGGCATATTTGCTGAAACATTAGAGCGCCACCTAGGATTACTAATGGTTTCGACCAATGAAAAATAAGATTTCTAATTTATTTTTGAATTAAAAAAATCGAGTGCCACATAGATAATTAATTAAGTGCCATGTACTCCCTCTGTTCCATAATGTTCCTCATGTTTACTATTCATATGGTCAAAGTTTAAAAACTTTGACCGTAATTAATAATATGATTAAGAGTATAAATATTAACTTTTTGGATATCATTGGATTCGTTTCAATATATTTTCTAAATATATATTTTTTTTACTTTTTACTAATGCGAAATTAAAACTATTAAGGTTCAAATTAGTGCATTGGAGACCGCGCATAATGGAAAAGTAAGGAACATTATAGAACGGAGGGAGTAGATATTTAAATTAATTAATTAATTACTAATATATACAATTCCATCCAAAATCAAACGCTCTAATAATTAAAATATAAATCTAAAATAAAATTCATCCAAAATCAAATACTAATCTAAAATAAAATTCAATCCAAAATCAAACATTAATCCAATATTAGAGCGCCACGTAGGAAATCTAATGGTTTCGGCCAAAGTAAAATAAGACTTCAAAATTATTTTTGAATTAAAAAGTCGAATGCCACGTAGATAAATAATTAGGTGCCACGTAAATATTTTTATTAACGAATTATTAATATTTCTTATATACAATTTCATCCAAAATCAAACACTATAATAATTAAAAAATAAATCTAAAATGAAATTAATTCCAAAATAAAAAATACAAATATAATCTAATATATAAAATATAGCAGTTGATATATTTAGGAGTTTTATTTTAACGTAACAATTTAATAAAAATCGTGCATCGCACGAGCTAAAATCTAGTATATATGTAAATGAGGCATATTTGCTGAATTATTGGAGCGCCACGTAGGATTACTAATGGTTTCGGCCAATGAAAAATAAGATTTCTAATTTATTTTTGAATTCACAAAATCGAGTGCCATGTAGATAATTAATTAGGCGCTACATAGATATTTTAATTAATTAATTATTAATATATACAACTCCATCCAAAATCAAACACTCTAATAATTAAAAAATAAATCTAAAATAAAATTCAATCCAAAATCAAACACTAATCTAAAATAAATTTAAATCCAAAATTAAACACTAATCTAAAATAAAATTCAATCCAAAATTAAACACTAATCTAAAATAAAATTCAATCCAAAATTAAACATTAATCCAATATTAGAGCGCCATGTAGGAAATTTAATGGTTTTGGCGAATGAAAAATAAGATTTCAAAATTATTTAGAATTAAAAAAGTCGAGTGCGACTTAGATAAATTATTAGGTTACACGCAGATATTTTTATTAATTACTTACGAATACGTACAGCGTATATACAACTCCATCCAAAATCAATCACTCTAACAATAAATAAATAAAAAATCTAAAATGAAATTCAATCCAACATCAAATACTTATCTAATCTAATACGGAGTATATAAATACAACAGTTGGTATATATAATAGTTTTATTTTAACTTAATAATTTAATAGAATCTGTGCATCTTAAATCAAACACTAATGCAATATTAGAGTGCCACATAGGAAATCTAATGATTTATTGCCAATCAAAAATAAGATTTCGAAATTGTTTATGAATTAAAAAAGTCGAATGACATATAAATAAATAATTAGGTGCCACATAAATATTTTTATTAATTAATTACTAATACTACGTATATACAATATAAATTCCATCAAAAATCAAACACTTAAATAATTAAAAAAATAAATTTAACATAAAATTCAATCCAAAATCAAACACTAATCTAATCAATATATAAAATATAGCAGTTGGTATATACAGGACTTTTATTTTAACTAAAAAATTTAATAGAATCTGTGTACCGCACGGGCTAAAATCTAGTTATATTTAAAATTGACCAAAAGGCAAATAAGACTAACAAAAAAAGGGAAGGAGTAATAGTTGAATACGGGTTATATTTGTGAGTATAGGTAATTAAAACCCATACTCTCAAAAAATGTACTTTAACGGAAATGATTTGCGACCTTTAAGTCGTGTCACAGTGGTGATATGGCACGTCTTGTGTCATAAATATATTTGGAAACTAAAATATTTAGATTATGTAACCTATTATGCATGTTACAAAAAGGTAGGAAAATCTTAATATTCAAATTTACAAATTGAATAATGTAATTTTTTGTTTAAGAAAAATAATTCTAATTTATATAGGAAATTAGAAAAAAAAAATATTTTTAATTATTTATATGATATATGAAATTAAAATAAAAAATACATTTACTAATCTATACTTAGAAAATAAAAAATACAGTACATTAGAAAATAAAGGATTAAGATTATTTCGTCTTTACTGGTTTATTGGGTTTGTTTGATGATGATTGCAGCAAACACCGTTCGGGGACAAAATGGAGATGTTGCGGATGATCACTACCATCTTTACATGGTTAATATTTAACCGATTCACATTTATTTTTTAAAAGAGGTAAATAAATGTATTTTATTTAAAAACTTATAAATGTGACATTCAACTGCAGGAAGATATTGATAAATTGGAGTATCTTGGAGTAAATGCTTATCGATTATCAATCTCATGGTCCAGAATTCTACCAAGTATGTCACACACGATTTTGCAATCAATTTTTATTTATTTTTAAGTTATTGATTTTTTTATTTCCATGTGGCATATTTAATTATAGGAGGAAGGTTCGGCGAAGTCAACCCAAAAGGAGTCTTGTTTTACAACAATATTATTGACAATATGTTGCTTAAAGGTATGCTTATATATTATTCTTCGTTTCAATTTAATATAGTCAAGGGAGGTAAGGAAGGAATTTAGATTAGTTGTGCTTTTATCTGGTGGTATATACAGGGGTTGTTCAAATTTTGGTTAGGGATAGTTTAAACAGCTAAAACTTACTTCCGGCCTTTCTTTGTCTGTTACGTATTTTTTTTAGGGTGTTTCACAATATTTGTTACGTGGAGAATCTTTCCTTTTATAAATTTATTATACTATCATTTTTTATGCCAACTTTTAATTTTAATTGGTCCAATTTTTTCAACTCATTAAATTTCTTTACAATTTCTCAAGTATGTTAAGTTAGCAATCTTTGTGCTTTTCCATCATTGGTTAATTTTGATAAAATAAAACAATCTTATTGATTGTTGTACTCCCTCCGTCCCGGAATACTTGACCTGTTTTCCTTATCGGGCCGTCCCTTAATACTTGACATGTTTCTAAAAATGGAAATATTCTAACAATATTATATTATTTCTCACTCCACCCCTATTAACCCACCTACCCCCTACTCCATACAAAAAATAATTAAAAATTCAACCCCTACTCTCCCCCAACCCCACCTCTTAACCCACCTCCCACTAACTACATTAAAATAATACCTCACTATCAACTACTACCTATTAAATTAAATAAGTCCATTTAAGTCCCTTAAACTCTGTGCCGGTCAAACCGGGTCGAGTATTCCGGGACGGAGGGAGTAATGATTAGTAGATTAAATTTTTTCTTTAGTTTATTTTTTAATAAAGAAGCAAAAGAATTTTTACTATACATTAATAACGTGCAAAAATCCAAACGTAACAAACAAAAAGAAACAGAGGGAGTAGCTAAGACAGAAAATTATATAGTGATTATTGTTTCTCGTTAAACACTTTCCTTTATGTTCAAGTGTTATTAAATCGTAGAGGACACGGTAAAAGTTATATTTTATTATCCTTTTTGGAAATGAACATTTAATAAAGCTTATTTAATAGGAGTACTCCGTATCAACACCTTGATCAATTCCATGTAAAAAAAAACCTTTCATACTCCCTCCGTCTCTTTTTATTCTTTACATTTGGTATTTTTCACGCATTTTAACGATAAATTAATTTGCATCAAGATTCCTCAATTATTTTTATTTAAACAAGATAAATTACGTTTATTTATAATGTTTTCACTTTTATCAAAATTCTGATATTGGAAAATGAGAAAATTTGTCTCAATGAAAAAATGTGAGAGATTAAATGACACAACGAATTTAATTGGTTAAAATAATAATTGGACACAAATTTTGATAAAATGCTAAGTCATTTGTGTGATAATATAAAAGAAAATGTAAAGAACATTTAAAAATACCAAAAAGGAAAATATAACAAACAAAAAGAGACGGAGGGAGTACCATTTTAAAGAGGTCACAACCTGTGTCTCCGAACCTAGCAATCACACTTTTTTGTTTTGTATTGAGTCTATTTGACTAATATAATAAACACGAATTGAAGTGTGTTCTATTCCTAGACAACGCCACAACATAAATTTAATTAGGATCAAAATGGAGCAATTATAATTTCTATTTGATTCATAGATTGTTCTCTTGAGCTAATTAATAGGGAAATTACTACGATGGCTTAGCTAGCTTAGCCATAGTAAATTAAAAGTAACGTACTTTTGTGTAGGAATCGAGCCATTTGTGACGATAAATCACTTTGATATACCACAAGAGCTTGAGGATAGATATGGAAGTTGGCTTAGTCCTCAAATGCAGTAAGTCTTCTAAAACCAATTTAATTTGTACAATATGCTTCATCCATTCTCAATTAATCGCAATGTTTCACTTTCACATTTACATTTTCCAATGTAAAACTGACTATTAATATAATAATATGTTTAATTATAATTGCTCCAATTTAATATAATAACTAGTGTGTGGCTCGGGCGATGCCCCGATTGCTACATTGAATAGTTAAAATTTTAGATTTTTCTTGAGCAAAATATTTGATAAGATACATGTATAGCATTAGGTGAAAAATTCATCAAGTTCGTCAACTACACAAACACACTAAGTCATTTATCATGAGAAATAATTTTTCAATTGCATCATCTTACAATTTGTATAATTTGTTTTCTAGTGGAAATAAGTAATTCAAAATTAACAAACACCAAATTAGACATATGCAGTCATGCAAGACATTTTTATAGTTGATGCTTATGAGACTTATGACATCATGTTATTCATGATTGTCCTAATTCTTTAATTATTATTTTTTTCCAAAATAGTCAATAGAAAATAAAAAGTCACATAAAAGTTTAGTTGTTGTAAACTTCATGTTAACATTCATTTATAAATTAATGTGAACAGATTAACCACAAATGGTTGTTGGTTAAGATGATAATGAGAGTTATCCTCCACACTTGAGCTCTAGAGTTCGAACCTCATTGTACGTATTGATTTTTGGTTGTCCATGATATGACATATCATTTGGTGAGTGGATGATGTGGCGCAAAAGGAAGAGTACTACGTGCCACGTAGCCATTTTTCTCAACGCCTTTTAATATATTAGTATAGATAGGTTTAATACTCCCTCCATTTCTTTTTGTTTGTTACGTATTCTTTTTAGGGTGTTTCACAATGTTTGTTACATAGGAGAATCTTTCCTTTTATAAACTTATTATATTATCATTTTTTGTGCCATTTTTTAATTTTAATTGGTTCAATTTTTTCAACTCATTAGATATCTTTGCAATTTCCCAAATATGTTAAATTTCCCAAATATGTTAATATTTTAAAAAATGATGTTTAGAAACTATAACATTAAATATAATACTGGTATAATTCACCTTGAAGAATTCAATATTTTTTTAATATTTGAGGAAAAAGTAAAGTGCTGCTCCATAACTACTAAAACAAAGATACGTTACTCAAAGTAAGGTATCCGCACGTTTTTCGGTTGTCCAGTACGTTGTCGGTTGATTATTTTTTACGTGTTGTAGTCTGATTTTTCTACGGAGTAGTTTTTTATGCATGTGGTGTGGTATGCACAAACTACAAAGTACGGAGTATATGATTTTTAATGGTATGCTTGGCCTGGTCCGAATTTTTGTGGTCTGATCTAAATGTTTCTTATTGATATTTTTCATATTTTATAGTCTGATATGGTCTGAGTTTTTCTTATTCTGTATGATTTTAAGAAAAATAAACAATAAGCAATAATAATAATAAGATAAATAGAATAAAACCTTATGACCTATTGATTGACATAAAGTTATTGGCGAGTGAGTACTTCCACCACTTGAATCGATCTTTTACAGTTGTTGACAAATCTCATCCAACACAAGGTTAATGCCGTATATAGTTTTTGTTAATTTGTGAATAACTCGATCCGTATATAGTTTTGTTTTTGTTGCTCCGATCTTCAGAAATTTATACTTAAGTATAGTTATGACGTACGTTGTTTTGTAGGGAAGATTTTGTCCATTTTGCGAAGGTATGTTTTGAGAAGTTCGGTGATAGAGTGAAGAAATGGGTTACAATAAATGAGCCGAATATATATACTCAGTTCGCTTATATGTACGGAACATTTTCACCAATGCGTTGTTCACTTCCTTTCGGTAACTGTTCTGCTGGTAATTCAGACCTCGAACCTTTAATCGCTGCTCACAACATGTTGATATCTCACGCCAAGGCCGTTAAACTATATCGAGAGCAATTTCAGGTATACTAATTAACCTTTTACATGAAGAAACTTTTTACATTCTGTTTGGGCTCCCAATTGAATATCAATTGGGCTATTAAGTCCAAAGCCCAAGGGCTCACAGCAACATCAAACCCACTACAGTCCAAAAGGCTATTCAGCCGCCAATCAAGGCCCAAGACCCACTTGCAATAAATAACCTAAGGGCATTTATTGTACAAACACTATAAATAAGCCGTCATGGCTCACTTACCAATGTACGTCCATTTCACGCCTTAAGACTACTCTTCTAGGGAATTTCTCTCTCTAGAATCCGAGCATTGTTCTTACTTAGGCATCGGAGGGGCTTTCCTCGGAAACACCCCCTGAGGCTAGTAACTTGTTTATTGTGCAGGTTGATTTGGACACAATACATTCGAGCTAGCAAGATCTTCAACACATACAAAAGGACCTTCATTCGAATCCCATTGTTTCATCCACTTCAACACCGGAACAATTTGGCGCCGTCTGTGGGGAAGAACACTTGAAAGTTCCGAAAAAACACTTCACTTTCCACATAAAAAATGAAAATGCCCAACAATGACAACCAGGTGGGAGATGTCATTGTCCAAACATGCACTTAGTGGCGAGGTCGCAGCCAACAAGGGCCACCGCCACGACTAGCAGACCACTCCCCTCTCGAGAAGAGCTCGCCGCGGCCATGACCATCATGCAGAACTTCCTCTTCAACGAGAAAGAACAAGCCCAGGCAGCAGCACGGCGAGAGGCGAGGAGAGCCAGGCGACATGTATTGCTGAACATGCCCTCGACTAACGAGGACAATGTGAGACCCGAGCAAGATCTCTCCACAATGTCAGGAACACACCTAATGACAAGGTGGAGAGAGAGCACGTGGGATACGCAGCAGAGAGCTGCACAGCAGCCAGAGTGGTTCGCAACACCGTCTCCAACACCGCAAGCTCTCCAAAGTGGAGCAAGTGATCGCACTCGGATCCGAAGCTCGGTCCATAGCAGACTGCGACCTTCGGTTCATGACAGGCTGGGTAGCCCCTGTGGATCCAGCAGACAACCCGAGGGCAGTGGCCAGTCGAGAAGGAGAAGGAGAAGTGACCGAACTCCTAGCCCCCTACACGCCCCCGAGCAATCTCTTAGAGGGAACTCGAAGAGCGACGGTATCAGAGCGAGGCTAGGGAAGAGGATCATGACTCCAACATCGTCCCCACTCTCGGACGACATTGTCATGGAGACAATCCCCAAAGTGAGGCTGCCAGCACACCTGACATACAGCGGGACTACGGATCCGAGGGATCATGTCATCTCCTATGAACAACAGATGTTTCTGAGTCCCTACTCCGAGGCTTGTTGGTGCAAATACTTCCCAACCACGCTGACAGGAGTCGCAGGAGAATGGTTCAGATCGCTGCCGAAGGGGTCGATCAAAAGTTGGAAGAAGCTGAAGAAAAGGTTTTGTGTGCAGTTCGTGAGCAACAACCGCCCAGCACGAACCACAGACGAGCTAACTTCTATACAGCAAGAAAGGGATGAAAGCTTGCGAGACTTCATGGCCAGATTCATGAAGGAATCCACCAACATTCCGAACCTACAGCCGGACGTGGCAATCTTCGCTTTGAAGCACGCGCTACGGGAGGGAAAGTTCCGTGACAAACTGACAATGAAAAACCCCTCCAAGATAGCGGACGTGCTCCAAATGGCAGATGCGTTCATCAGAACAGAAGAGTTCAACAAGGCTGCGGCAAGGCTAAGAGGATCCTCAGATCCGAGAGATAACAAAACAAATCAGAGTAAGCCCGAGGGAAACTCGAGAAAGGGGCAAGAGAAGGTGGGTGCGAGAGATGCAAGCCCAAAGAAGGATGGGAAAAAGGGTGAATTTCAACCCAAATACACCAACTACACTCCACTCGCCATACCCCGAAGAGAAATCTTCAATCACCACAAAGATGATGAAAAGTGGAAGCTACCAGAGAAGCTCAGACCCAACCCTCTCCGCAGGAACAAGAACAAGTGGTGTGAGTTCCACGATGACTTCGGCCATACCACTGAGGAATGCAACTCGCTGAAGGACAACATCGAGGACCTCATCCGCCGAGGCTACCTAAAGCAATACTTGATCGACCGTAGAACGGAGAGGGAAGAAAAAGAGAAAGCAACATCTGGAAAGCAACAAGAGCAAGCCCAGAGAAGGGTCCATGAGACCGAGGGGCAAAAGAAGAAACCAATTCTCGTGGTATTCGGGGGACAGAGGTCCGGCCACGCCAGCAAGAAACACTTAAGAGCTCTCACCCACCGAGTCAACTTCAGCAATGTTGGGGAAAACCAACCAACCCCCCCGAACATGACCTTCACTGCTGATGACTGCCTCGGGACCCAGTACAAACATGACGACCCGTTGGTGATCGAAATGGATCTCAACAACCACAACGTCCATAGAGTACAAGTCAATGGGGGAAGCGCCGTCAATATCATCTTCAGGAACTGTTTCGAGCAGCTCATCCTCGAAGAAGGAGAAGAGTCACTGACCAAGGTCAGCTACCCCTTGATCGGATTCAACGGATCCGCAGCTATCCCCCGAGGAAAGATCACCCTACCCGTCACAATCGGCCAAGGCCTAGCAGCGAGAAACGTCCGAGAGGAATTCTTGGTGATGGACTGTGACTCGGTATATAATGTCATCATGGGACGAACCATGATCCACAAAATACAAGAAGTTCCATCCACATACCATCAGATGATGATGTACGTCTCGGATGCAGGCTTCGCCGAGCGGATAAAGGGCGATCAAGAAGTGGCAAGGTCAACCTGTCACACTGCCATCCGGAAGTCGAGGCTAGGAGATAGCCCTGAGGACGAGGATGAGAAGAGTTCTCCCCCCGGTGGAGAAAAGGATGCCAAGAGGAGAAAGGCGGGGCCGAACAGCTTGGTAAAACCCGCAGAGGTTGACGCTCGGCCAGAAACCCTTTCCCCCGAATCAGACCAAGAGATGGAAGACGTTCCCCTAGAGGATGGGTCAGAAAGAGGTGTCCGAATAGGCAGAGGCCTAAGCTCGGGACTTCGAATAGAGTTGATCCAGCTGCTGAAGGATCACAAAGATATCTTCGCATGGTCGACGGCTGACATGCCAGGGATAGATCCGAAGATGATCTGTCACAAGCTGGATGTCAGTCCCGAAGCTCGGCCAATCAAACAGAAGAAAAGGAACTACGTACTCCTCGGAGAAAAACAAAGCTATCGCCGAAGAGGTGAAGAAACTATAAGAGGCAGGCTTCATCGAGCCATGCATGTACCCCAAGTGGTTGGCCAATGTGGTCATGGTCAAAAAAGCCAATGGCTCATGGCGCATGTGCGTCGATTTCACAGATCTGAACCGAGCCTGCCCAAAAGATTGCTATCCCCTCCCAAGGATAGATCAGCTGGTAGACTCTACCAGTGGCCATGCATTGCTGAGCTTCATGGACGCCTTTTCAGGGTACCATCAAGTATTCATGCACCCCGACGATAGAGCAAAGACCGCCTTCAGTGTTCAACTACAGAATGATGCCCTTCGGATTGAAAAATGCCGGAGCCACCTACCAAAGACTAGTTGACCACGTCTTCGCAGATCAAAAGGGAAGGAACGTCGAGGTTTATGTGGACGATTCCATAGTAAAAAGCGTGTAGGAAGAGGATCACATCAAAGACCTGGCCGAAACCTTCGCCAACCTAAGAAAATACAACATGAAATTGAACCCGAAGAAGTGTGTCTTCGGGGTAAAGTCAAGGAAGTTCCTCGGATTCATGGTGAG
The DNA here is from genome assembly GCF_020520425.1 of Spinacia oleracea. Classification (NCBI taxonomy): domain Eukaryota; kingdom Viridiplantae; phylum Streptophyta; class Magnoliopsida; order Caryophyllales; family Amaranthaceae; genus Spinacia; species Spinacia oleracea. The sequence goes on along the minus strand of NC_079490.1, from coordinate 148,823,626 downwards.
CGAAAGGGGAATAGACGCGAACCCGGACAAGGTCCAGGCTGCGCTAGATCTGCACGAACCGAGGACAAAAAGGGACGTGCAAAGACTAACAGGCAGGTTAGCCGCACTGTCAAGATTCATATCGAAAGCTTCGGATAAAGGGGCACCCTTCTTCAAAGCCCTCAAACCCAAGACCCTCCCAGGAGGAGAAGTAAAACCCATCAAAAAGAAAGGCGTCCCGAGGAAAGTGGACCACGAGCTGACATGGGAACAAGAGCAAAAGGATGCATTCCAGCAGCTCAGGGCTCACCTAGCTCAACTGCCGACGCTAGCCCGGCCCAAAGAAGAGGAAGCTCTATACCTGTACGTCGCAGTCAACCTTGGGACCGTAAGCGCAGTGCTCCTCCGAGAGGAGGAAAAGAAACAACAGCCAATCTATTTCACCAGCCGAACCCTGACTGACGCCGAAACTCAGTATCCGCTCATTGAGAAGGTAGCATAAGCAGTGGTGGTTGCAGCTCGGAAGGTAAGACCCTATTTCGACTCCCATCAAATAGTGGTGCTAACCGACCAGCCACTGGAGAAAGTGCTAGACAAGATAGAAAGGTCGGGAAGATTGGCTGCTTGGGCTTTCGAGTTGTCTGAATTCGGAATCAAATACCAGCCGAGGACGGCCATCAAAGCACAGGCACTCGCAGACTTCTTGGCCGAATGCTCATATCAAGAGGTGTTAGATGACACCAAGAGAACATGGGAGGTCTACACGGATGGATCTTCCACAGTGAACGGCTCGGGAGCCGGAGTAGTACTGATACCCCCAGTGGGAAAAAGCATAGAGTACGCCCTAAAGTTCGGTTTCAAAGCAACCAACAATGAGGCCGAATACGAGGCAGTTATCGCAGGGATAGAGCTGTGCTTATCTCTTGAAGCCGAACATGTTTGTCTCAAGACTGATTCTCAGCTCGTAGCCAACCAGATCCGAGGGGAGTACGAGGCCAAATGGCCAAGCATGACAGCTTACCTAGCAAAAATCAAATCCTTAACGTCAAGGTTGAGATCCTTCGAAGTCATGCTCATTTCCCGAGGTCAAAACGCACAAGCAGATGCGCTGTCCAAACTTGCAAGCTTAACGCTCTCTGACCTAAACAGGTCAGTCCATGTGGAAGTACACCAAGAAAGGAGCATCGACATGCCACCCCCTACAGTTTGCAATGCACGTCCCGAGCCAAGTTGGATGGACGCAATCATTGCATACAAAGAAAGGGGAGAACTTCCCGAAGACAAGCTGCAAGCAAGGAAGCTGAAAAGGTTCAACCAGTGGTTCATAATTGACGCTAACGGAGAGCTCATGAGAAAGTCATTCTCAGCCCCACTGCTGAAATGTGTAGGCCCAACCGATGCCGATTATATCCTAAGGGAAATCCACCTCGGCATATGTGGAAATCATATTAGAGGCAGGGCACTGGCACACAAGGCACTAAGGGCCGGATTTTGGTGGCCCACCATGGTTTTGAGGCAAAGGCGCTGACAAGAAAATGCGAGAAGTGCCAAAAGTTCGCACCTGCAATCCACCAGCCAGCTCAAACCTTGCAAGCAACACTGTACCCTTTAACATTCGCACAATGGGGTTTGGATATCATTGGTCCATTCCCTTTGGCTGTGAATCAGAAGAAATGTCTGATTGTGGGGGTGGACTACTTCAGTAAGTGGGTTGAGGCCGAAGCAGTCTCCTCCATCACGGAGCAGCAGGTCCGCAAGTTCATCTGGCAAAATATCATCACAAGGTTCGGGATACCGAGGCTGCTGGTCTTCGACCATGGGAAGCAATTTGACAACACACCACTGCAAAGATGGTGCAAACAGTTCGGTATCCACCTCGCCTACTCAGCAGTGTGCCATCCTCAGAGCAACGGCCAAGCCGAAGCCGCAAACAAACTCATCCTTAATGCACTCAAGAAGAGGGTCGAGGACGAAAAAAGCAAATGGCTAGAAAAGCTCCCAGGAACACTCTGGTCCCTTCGGACCACCGAAAAGGAAGCCACAGGACAAACGCCCTTCCACCTGGTTTACGGTTCCGAGGCTGTCATCCCTGTAGAGATCGGAACAGAAAGCGTAAGGGTCCAGGCATACAACAGATATGATGGAGTCCATGGTCAAAGCAACGACCAACTTCTGTCCGAATCATTGGATCTACTAGATGAAGCTCGGGACGAGGCCAGAACTCTGAACGCAGCGCATCAACAGAGAGTCAGCAAGCACTACAACCGAAGAGTCAATGCCAGGCCTCTAAAGGTCGGCGACCTAGTGCTCAGAAACGCTGCTGCAGTTCAGAAGGGAAAGATCCATGGGAAACTCTCGGCAACATGGGAGGGACCATACATCATCCACTCTGAAAAGAGGACTGGCACCTTTATGCTTAAACAGTTAGATGGTACGATCTTGAAGAACCATTGGAATGTCGATGTTCTCAAGAAATATTTTGTATGATCTAACTTCCTTCCTTTTGTAATCCAAGTAAGTCGTTTAATGAGAAGAGGAAAGCCACTGGCACCATGTGTTTCATTAAACATACCCTTATGTCTTTTTATTCTATCATTATATCTTTACACATGCAACTTCGGATCTGATCAATCCGAAGCTAAAATCAACCCGAAGTAGCCATTTCCTGGGGTCAAAAGGCCCAAGAAATGGCCAATTCGAAACAACCCGCAAGGTACCGTCCAGAACCCTCGGATTCGCGGTACCCAGGGACATTCCGTTCGCAAAAAAGTCCCAAACAGTTATAGAGTTCGGCTCAGATCCACGGATCCCCGAAACTCATAGCTAAGTCAGGCTTGCGATTTCTTGCCCAGGTTTCCGAACCACAAGAAATCTGAAGAACGGAAGTGGACATTAAAAGAGCTCAAAAGCAGACTCAACAGATCCACGGATCTAAAGAGCTCAAAAGCAGACTCTGAACACATCTACATACACTAAAAGAGCTCAAAAGCAGACTCAATGGATCCACGGATCTGAAGAGCTCAAAAGAAGACTCTGAACACATCTACATACATTAAAAGAGCTCAAAAGCAGACTAAACGGATCCAAGGATCTGAAGAGCTCAAAAGAAGACTCTGAACACATCTACATACACTAAAAGAGCTCAAAAGCAGACTCAACGGATCCACGGATCTGAAGAGCTCAAAAGAAGACTCTGAACACATCTACATACATTAAAAGAGCTCAAAAGCAGACTCAACGGATCCACGGATCTGAAGAGCTCAAAAGAAGACTCTGAACACATCTACATACGCTAAAAATCTCAAAGGCACACTCAAAACAGATCCACGGATCTGAAGAGTCCAGAAGCGAAACTCCAAGGAAATCAAAGACTGAGAGTCCGGAGCTACCGAATCCACCCGCAGAGCCTAAGCAAGTCTCGAAACGAGTCTTAGAAAATCTACGGATTGGAAAATCTCACAAACGAGGAAACAACTTAGAAAGACGGTGGATTCAAAAGCAAGAAAAAAAACAGATACTTTGGTAATGTACGAAACAGCAAAGTCATTCTTTATTTCAATATTTGAGGGGACAAGTACAATCACTCCAACTGAAGCTCGGATCAAGCCGAGGAATCCTCAAAAATTGAAAGAAAAATGACTTAAAAAAGCTAAATCGGCAGCCATCAACAGACAAAACATCGGCCCACCGAAGTACAAAGAAAGCAAAGAAAAAAAAGAAAATTATTGAAGTACAACGTAGTGCCGAGACAAAAGGGAGGAAATCAAGCGCAAGTTCGGAGGTCCTCAACTGGAACCAACCGACTCTGATGAAGACGACTGCCCGAGTCCCTAGGGGACGTCACCATCACGTCCCTGAAGAGCAGACGGCGAAGAAGTGCCAGCAGTGGTGTCCCCTTCCGAGGCAACCTTCCGAGCTTGCTGCGCTTTAGCAGCTTCTTCGCGCTCCTTGGCAGCGTCGTCTCTGTCAGCCTGACATTCTACCAAGTTATCCTCGGCCTCGAGCCACAGAGGCACATGCTTAGCCCACTGGAAGTCAGGCATGTGCTTGGCGAACATTCGGCGACAACCAAGGATCCCCTCCCAATATTGGTCCCGACACTGGTCGGCGGTGTACAGCAAGGCTTTCTCCGCTTCGAGCTGGAGAACCTTGGCCTTAAGCTCATCAGCTTCGTGCTCAAGCACGGGGATCCGTTCAAGAGCAGCTGTAAACTTTCGAGCGCTCTCGCGAAGGTTCAGGATGACAGCATCCTTGCTCTGCAGCGCAACATCAAAGCGAGCCTTCTCCTCAACTTTCTCCACCTTCAAGGCCTCGTGCTCCCGAGCATCAGCCTCCATCTTCGACTTAAGATCATGAATCCCCTTGCCGAGCAGCTCGAGTGTGCCCGTCTATTCCCGAGTAAACTCGGCAACCAAGCCCTTTGCTTCTTCAAGCTCGGCAAGGAGAGTGTTCGCCTTCTCATCCAGAAGGGGAACATCATGATCATAGTGCTCCTCAAATCTGGCCAACCTCACTTCATCAAAATACTGACATTCCGCAGCGAAGGAAGACCAGAAATGCGCCTACGAGGATGAAAGAAGGAACAGTAAAAAAAAAAAAAAGAGAAAGAAAATCACAAGAAAGAGATGATGCTTACCTCGTTCAAATGGAACTGAGCCATTTGAGTAGGGTGGTTCGCCTCCCGCCCAGGGACACGCCAAGCAGGGATGCCCCGAAGCATGTTCTCCATAGCAGCGCTGGGGCCAATCATGGACTCGGGGTGCGCCTCGGGGTCTTCACCCAGAACAGAAGCACGAGCAAACCGAGCCATGGTGTCCCTCACCTTCCGAGGAACCCTCCGGATCGGCTCGTCGAAGGAAGGGTACGCCAGACGCTCCAACACCGAAGTAGATGTGGAGCCCAAAGTCTCGCGGAACTTCCTCTTCAGTCCGCGTTGAGAGCCAAGCTCCCCACCTTTGGGAACCTCAGAGTCAGCACCCTTGGCCGCCGAAGGATTACCTTCCTCAGCGCCCGATGAGGTAAGGTCGACCACCACCTTCGGGGGATCTTGCTGATCATCCCCCTGCCCAGCCGCAGCAGCATCCTCGGACTTGGCAGCCTCAGCAGAGCCAAAGGGGGGGTCCATCTCAAGCTCCTCCACCATTGAAGTGACATCAGCAACAGTCCCCCCCACAGGAGTGAACTCGGGCTTCGGAGGCGAAGGCGGAGTAAACTCCTCGCCAATGGGCTGGTTCACAGGCTCATCCTGTACCAAAATCGCCACACTTTTCAGCTTCTGGCAAGGAAGCGGAAGCTTACTCTTGAGGCTAGGCGGCGGACCCATCTCTCCCTTCTGCCGAGCAAGATAGCGTTCGCCCGCTTCAGCCAAACTGGGATCCGCAGCAACAACCTGCCGAATTCTCTCCTCAGTCAGATAAGGGCGACGGCTCAAAAACTCGAGAACTTCGGGACTAGGGGTTACCTTCGACGAAGAAGCAAATCTCTTCTTCAACTTGGAAGGAGACCTCTCCTTTCTGTGCTTCTTAGGAGAAGCCTCTTTCTCCGAAGCCTTCCTCTTCTTTAGCTTCTTCGACTCCTACAAATAAAAGGGTGGGGCGGATGAGCAACGACCAAAAGGCCAAAAAAAAGGGGCAAGAAGAGTGCAAAGGTAAGATCGCTCACCTCGGGAGCGACGAAGGATGGAGGAGACGATGCAGAGGAAATGAGAGGCGCAGCAGCTGTTACCTCTGGCCCCTAAGAAAAATAGGCACCGAAGACAGGGTCAAAATCAAGGCTACAAGAACCCACAGAGCCGAAGTCTAAACCAAATTAACGAAATAATGAGCGTTACCGGATCAGAGGTAGTTACCAATTCAGGAAGCACTGTCCGCCTCGGGACAGCTTCTCCAGGGTTCTGAGAATCCCAAGGGTCGGCCCGAACGTCTTCCAGATGCGCGAGAGCAAAACTCGACAACTCGTGATCCTCGAGCTTCGGCTGCCGAGGATTCTGCGCCTTGAAATCGTAGGGAGGGCAACGAACGAGAACCCCTTCGCCGTTGAGCTGATAACCAAGCACCGCAGGGTCAACAACCTTCTCGCCTTGATCTACACAAAAAGAAGAAATAAAAAAGATGAGATTCAAAGGGATAAAGAAAGGGGAGGCCAACACCCCAACTGAAGCTAGATCTCAGCAAAGAAAACCTCACCCCTGTCATATATCCTACTGAGACCAGCAGCAGCGAGGATGACCTCCCGTGTGATATAATGCAGGTTCGGAAGCCAATACATCGGCTCCCGAGCCGTCTTGGCTTTAAACCACTCCAGCTGCATGGCGTGGTCAGGATTCTCTCGATCAACAAGGCCAACCCGCGACATCGAAGGGTCCGGCTTCACGAACCACTTTGGCGGTGAGAAGTAGTGAGGATGCTTCTGATGGACGGGAACACGAACCAACAGCCATCGCTCTTTCCACCCGTGGACCGAGGATACGTACGGAAAAGCGGTCATATAAAGATCCTCGCCTTTCCGTTTATTCTTGTTGTTGATGGTCCACCAACCAGCCTCGGCATTCGCGTTCCTCACGAGCTCATGCATCTCTTTGAAAACCTCGACTGACGGCTCGTAGCCGAGGTAATCGCACATCCAGCGATACCCCACAAGATGGCGCATGGATTTCGGGGTCAACTGACCCAATGAAACGTTGTACTCCTCCAGCACACGGGCGATGAACGGATCCAAGGGAAACCGAAGCCCGAAGTCGAAGTGGTGGAGATACACAGGAACGTACTCCGCCGGAGTATGAGTCACCCTCGCATTTTTCTGTTTCGGGAGCTTGCACCAATAGCCCAAGGCATGTTGAATGCCATACAAATCCTCGGCAAGCCGATGATACCTTCCTTTCTTGGCATCCACCAGCCACTTCCCATCAACTGCCACTCCATCAGGGCCAGCAATCTCGGACTTATCCTCGTAGAGGCTAGCAAGCCTCCCCAAGGGATCAGCCTCCTCCCACCGCCTCGGAAAGAGCGAACGGATAGGAAAACGACCCGTCACGCCAGCCCCCTGACTTGACTCGGCACGAGCCTCATTCCCCAACTTCTCTTCGGCACCAGCCTCAGGAGATGCTGACCTCGGTCCTTCGGAAGCAACCCTATCCTCCTCCCCACTAGAGGAGGACACCACACCAGACTTCTTCTTCCATCTTCCCCCAGCCATGGCAAACACAGGGAACGCCGAAGATTCACAGAAAGGAGTAGAAACAGAAAAAGGCGAAAACGGAAAACAAATTACCTTGCCAGAAGCGGAAATTGCCGATGAAGTGAACGAAGTAACGTCCCGAAGCAAATTCGCAATAAATATGCAAAGATCTGAAGAAAACACCCAAAGAAATTGCCGGAATTCTGAAGATATGAAAACGTTTGAGTGAATAAAGTTTGAAATGAAGAAAAAGATGCGGTATTTATAGGCCACGTCCTAAAAACCGCCCAACTTCCGCTCTCCACACTTGTCACTCATCCGCGAACCCGCATCATCTTCCCTTCGAAAAAAGAGAAGACCTTTGGACTTCCCACAGTTGGAAACCCACCCATTTAATGCAAAATGGGCCGGGTCTGGGGGGCATGTTGTTTGGGCTCCCAATTGAATATCAATTCGGCCATTAAGTCCAAAGCCCAAGGGCTCACAACAACAACATCAAACCCACTACAGTCCAAAAGGCTATTCAACCGCCAATCAAGGCCCAAGGCCCACTTGGAATAAATAACCTAGGGGCATTTATTGTACAAACACTATAAATAAGCCGTCATGGCTCACTTACCAAGGTACGTCCATTTCACGCCTTAAGACTACTCTTCTAGGGAATTTCTCTCTCTAGAATCCGAGCATTGTTCTTACTTAGGTATCGGAGGGGCTTTCCTCGGAAACACCCCCGAGGCTAGTAACTTGTTTATTGTGCAGGTTGATTTGGACACAATACATTCGAGCTAGCAAGATCTTCAACACATACAAAAGGGCCTTCATTCGAAGCCCATTGTTTCATCCACTTCAACACCGGAACACATTCTAATTAAAGTAGAGTGATGTCAAGTTTTAACGGCCCATTTGATATACAACCATAAACGATGTCAATGGGAATGAATTTGTATGTAAATATGTAAGGAAAATCAATATTCATTCCCATGGTAATTAGGGATGGGCATGGGTCCAGCACCCGGTCCAGACCCGGTTGGACCCCGCCCATATTTAAGGGTCTGGGTCTAATTATTTGAGACCCAATGGATCTGGGCGGATCTTGATCCATGTGTTTAAAAACGGGTCTGGGTCTGGGTCTGGGTCCAATATTCTCAGACCCAGACCCGATCCAGATCCGACCCATGGACCTGGTCAATTATTAGAAATTAGAAATAGTCTAATTAGATACATGCATGCATTAGTATTTTGGCACTAATTTGCGAATTGTGATATTTTATGTATCAAATGTGAATATATATATATATATATATATGATGGTAAATCCGTTAAATTAATGGCGCGGGAAAATTTTCTAAGACAAAAATGTTAAAAATAAACAAATAACACTAGACCCATTTTTGACCCGAAACCCATTAGACCCATTGGATCTGGGTAAGGGTCCGAATTTTTCAGACCCAATGGATCTGGGACGGGTCTGGGTCCGCCTAAAAAATATGGGTTTGGGTCTGGGTTTCACCAGACCCGGCCCATGCCCATCCCTAATGGTAATGCTAGTTCACTCAAAATTATGTATTTTTTCTTTATAAATTTTCATTACCATCCATTACTATTTGAGGAGTGGTATTAGGTCGGAATGCAAATTTATGAAGAAAAACACAAGTTTAAGACAAAATTTCATTACCATGGACATCATGATGCTATTTTCTTGTCAAAATACACTTAATTTTATTTCCATTTTCACAATTTATTACCGGCTACCAAACAGGTCGCAAAAGTAAAGAAAGGAAACCTAGCTTTGTTTAAAGTTGAACAAAATAATACGAGACCAAGGGAGTACTACAATTATACACGTGCATTACGCATATGTAGGAGTAGAATTCTTTGGAAACAATAAAGTTAAAACCCTGACTAATAAATGTCATTTAATATGTTATGTCGTCTTCCCTATTGTAGCCTAAGCAAGGTGGAATTGTCGGCTTAGTGGCGAATGCCTTCCATTATGAACCATACACGGACGATATATTCAGCTACCAAGCAGTAGAAAGGTCCTATGCTTTTAATGTTGCCTGGTATGTACTCCGTACCATATCAAAATATGCTTGTCGCTAATTGAGTTATACCGTTTAACTTCAATTGTACGTCTATTTGATCTATTTTGTTAATTATATTCGTTCATGCTAATTAATACTTTGAGTTGCAGGATATTTGATCCCTTAATACACGGAGATTATCCTCCCTTAATGCGGAAATATGTTGGAAATGACCTACCAAAGTTTAGTAAACAAGAAAAGAAATTGTTGAAAGGAAGTGTGGATTTCTTAGGCGTAAATCATTACACAACCTTTTATGCAATTGACTGTTTCAATTCCGATGAATGCACCTTAATGGATAATCGCCCCAATAGAGGTTTTGTTGCTAGAGCTATTGCTAGGGACGGCATCCCAATGGGAGACCAGGTAATTCATTATTCTGCTTTAAAATCATAATTATTACAGTACGTATCTAGCTATATTAAAGTGAAGTCATTTTGAATTTGTTATTAGACTGGAGTTTCTGGGTTTCAAGTAGTACCCCATGGAATGGAGAAGGTTCTGAATTATTTTAGTATGAGATATCCAAATACCAGTATTTACATCACTGAAAATGGTAAGTAATTTTGCTACTCCATCTATAGTATAATCAAATTTCATTTACTTATACTACTGCTACTAATTACTCGTACGGGAAAAGGACTAACTAAATACGATACTAGCCTGATTACATAAAGGCTTAACAATTGAAGATGCTTATGGCAATGTTCGTGAATCAATGTATCTTTTTTTTCCCTACTAATTTAGTGTTTTACGTCATCATAACATTTAGGATATTGCCCACCGAATCATCTAGAAGGATCAGAGATGCTACATGATTTCAAAAGGATTGAATTCCACAAAGCATATCTCGCAGCTTTGGCCAACGCTATGAGGTCAGACCTCCAAATATTCGCTTCATATTACTATCATCAGTGGAAAAAAAAATACTTCATACTTCCTCCCGTCTTTTAATACTCGTAACGTGTGAACTTTTGCCACTATTCATATAATCTACTTTGACTATTCTTAATGTTTTTTATATAAGATAAAACATAGTCATGCGGGATCTTGTTAGATTCGTCTCAATGTGTATTTTCAAAATATCAACTTTTTATAGTTTTTGCATAAAGATAATTTAAGATATAAATGATTAAAGTTGTGCATTGGCATGCGTGAAACTAAGGAACGTTGCGAGTATTAAAAGACGGAGGAAGTGTATAAATATGACTATGTTCTACTACCTCCGTTTCTAAATGATCTTTACACTTTCTGTTTTAGTCCGTTTTATAATGTTTTTTTATACTTTCTTTTATCTTTTATTCTATTTTTAGATATAAAAATTTATTATCTTACCCTTCTTACCCCCATAATATTTACAACTAGTCTTATATGCACGCGATGCGTGCGGGTTTATATAAAAATCTAAAATTGAGTGATTGCAACTAATCACTACAAATAAATAGGCAAGATATTTTTTTTCGTAATGTTCATCTAAATAAAAAAAAATTATACATCATCTCTATTTAAAAACATCTAAAAAGTGAATAATCCAAATTGTAGTACCAAACTAAAGAAACTAAACAATGTAATAATTATGCCCTTGGAGCAATGTAATACTCACGTGCATAATTGATTTTTCTTTTCACATTTTCGAGTCTCTTTTGTTATGGGTGAGTGAAAGTCTTTGTCATTTTTGTATCCATCCATTTCAACCTTCGATCTTACCTTGATCTTCGTTTTCGTCTATCATAAAACTCTAAAAGTACACAGTATTTTTTTTTGACGGGAGTACACAGTATTATTTTAATAGGATTATTATATTTTTTTAAAAATAAATACTATTATAACCTTATATATAGTATTTTCACCTAATTATACCTAATCACCTAGTAACTCATTAAAATTTTTGGTCTTCCGTTTAATTTCCTTTGATTGTATAATTAGTTTTTTTTTTTTACTGGAGGGATTCCACACATAAGTAGTTTGCTTGGGTAATCAGTTTGTTGGAGTAATTAGTTTTATCAATTTGACAGATTTTGTTGACTAAACAGAAAGATTTATCCGTGATTTATGTGGAGTTCCCAATTTGTGGTCTTCCATTTGACTTCCTTTGATTTGGTAATTAGTTTTATTTGGCAATTGAAATAATTTGTTATATTTTCGTTTTTTTTTTGTATTAATTTTTTTATATTGATTCTGTATTTGTATTATCTTTCCTTAATTTTCATTTCCTTTCCTGATTTAATCACTCAATCAAAATTAATTTCAATCAAATTGATTTCCTTTCCTTTCCTGTAACAAAGAAGATTATAGGTTGTTATGGCAGTCAAACCAGTTGTACAGTTGTCTTAATGGGCCCACTAAGAAGGTTTAGGGCTTTTTCGCGTTTGTTTTTTTATATTAAAAATCAGCTTTGTTATTGAATTAAATTGTAAAACTGTGAAGGGTAATTTAGTCTTTTACATGGGGAAAACCAAAACTGTTATTACCGTAATGCCCCTCCCCTCTTCCCTTATGTAATAGAGATTTTTCACTCACTTTCTCTCACTTTAATCATTTTTCTTTACACACACCACAAGAAATTGTACTATTAACGACGAGAAATTCCGTCGCGAAAAGGCCAATAATCGTTGATTAACGACGGGATTTCCTGTCGTGAACCCGTCATAAAAGGGTGTCGTCGTTAATAGAAATCCCGTCGTAAATCGTCGTAAACCTGTCGTAAAAGACATTTGCGACGGTTATTCCCGTCATTGTTTGGTTGTTAGCCCCGTCGCAAAAGGCTTTTGCGACGGGATTTTTGACCCGTCGTAATTAGGTTGTCGTTAAAGATACAAATTCTTGTAGTGTACACACTCACCTTTTTACACATTTTTCTTAATTTATCCATATTTATTATATTCAACCAACTTTTCTATTTTTGTCTTAATATTTATGTAAATAGTAACCGTAAAGATCTTTATGAAACGAATGTAGTATATATATAATGGTGTTCAATTTTCATAATCACGTGTTATCTTACATATACATAATGAACATAATTGTACAGTCTAGCAGATGAAGGATCAAATGTTAAACTAGCTTAAAAACAAAACAATATGCTTAGAGTTTGTATTTACGTAATTATACTAATTTTTAGCACACTTTTTTATTTTATTTTTGTGTATAAAAATATATAGGAAAGGAGCTAAAGTAAAAGGCTATTTTGCATGGAGTTTCATGGACAATTACGAATGGCTAAAAGGTTATAACACCACATTTGGACTCTATTATGTGGACCGGAGGACCATGCAACGAAAGGCCAGACTCTCCGCCAAGTGGTATAAAGATTTCATCGAAAATGCTGAAAAATCATCCACTATTAGTACATTTTAACACCCTTCATAGTTCACTCTTGTTTCATTCTGTATCTTTGTATAATCTTAAGTTGCTTCGTTTTAATTTATTTGTATAATCTTAAGTTGCTTCATTCGTTTTAATCTATTGTATAATTTCAAAACACGTACACCGACACCAGCTTATGCATACATTGATATGAAAGTCTCAAATGATTTAAGAATTCACATGATTGCATCTAAATGGATACGTGACACGCACATCTTATTGACTTCAATTAAGGTGTGGCAAAACAATTAACCCACATACTTCGTCCATTCCATAAATATCGCAATATGATTGACTTTTAATCTTTTAACAAATTATTTTGACTCTTAATATCTCAAATTGTGTATAACTGTATAAGTAAAAAAGTATAAAACTTGATATTTAGAAAATATACATCGATACGAATCTAATATGACCCCACATGCCTACAAGTTGCTTACTTATGAATCACAAAAAATGGCCAAAGTCATAGTGAGAATACTGTATAAAACAAAATGATACAATATTTACAAAACGGGAAAAGTATATAAATACATAGACCCAAGAGTTCGAGATTTGAACCCGATGGAGTACACTGTACACATTAATCACTTTATGCTCCATACTTATCAGATTACTAGTGTACTTTAAATCCTAATAACGAATCATGAAGGAGGAGAAAGATAAAAAGGAATTAAGAAATGTAATCCATTCTAATACGAAGTGTTTAATAGCGGGCAAGCCGATCAAAAGGGGGGCCGGGTCGGGCCAAGGATATAAAAATCTGCCAATTATGTCGGGTTAGGATAAGTTTTGGCTCAAATTTGTGTGCCCAAAATTCGCTATTTCGGGTCAAAATTAGCGGGCTTTTCAGGCCGGACTAAATTTATAACTAAAAGTTGTTTTACGTTGCCAAAAGCCCGCAATTTTTTTCAAAAGTTCAGGCCGGGTCGTTTCCCAAAAATCGGGTCGAAATCTTCTGTCCAAAACTCGATAATTTTCGAATCGAGCCAGGTCGGGCCACCGGGCCGGACCCATGTTGGTCAGCTCTATCTACCCCCATTCCCCTGTTCTACACCAAAGCCCTTTTTTTTGCGTATTTATTGGTTATTCCTCCTTATTTGGAGAAGATGTAATTAGCAAGGAAAAGGAAAAATAAAAGGAGAGAAGTGAGAAAGAAAGAAACATTTATTGGCAAATTATTCTGTGATAATTTGCATCATTAGTTTCTTAGTAATAGGATGGTTATAAATATGTAATCATATTGATAGTTAAAATATTCAGAAATATAACATTGTAACATAATTCAGATATATAGAAACACATTACATTTTTTAGAGTATACTATCGAATATTAGTTTATATTTCATAAACACTTTGTGAGTTTTTATTAAATCATAGAGATATAATTGTTAGCCTATTTTTTTTATACACGAAAGGGAAATAATATTATTTCCGCTGCAAGATTATTTGTAATCTTTCTCAACACTCTGGTATCAGAGCCGGATACGTACATATACGTCATCATATATACTTCCTCCGTCTCTTAATACTCGCACCGCTTTTCTTTTCGGGCCGTCCCTTAATACTTGCACCGCTTCTATAAATGGAAATATATTTATACCAATATTATATTATTTCTCACACTTACTTACTAACCACACCTACGAGGTTGTTTTTTCGCATATAAGATATGTGTGGCAACACACATATCAGCTAAAAGACAAATAGCTAAAAGACAAAATAGGACGTACCATTCTGTAAAAAAAGAAGTACCATTCTGTAAAAAAAAGGTACCATTCTGTAAAAAAAAAGTATCATTTTGTAAAAAAAAGTACCATTTTTGTTTTAAAAAGTACCATTTAAATTTATTTATTTTGTCCCTTTTCCTATTTTGTCTTTTGCTATGATCTGTATTTGCAAGCACATATCTGGTATCCGAAAATACTTCCTCCCCCACCTACACCCCTATTCCCTACAAAAAATCATTTAAAAATTCACACCCCCACTCAACACTCTCCACCTCTTACACATATCCCACTAACTATATTAAAAAAATACCTACTATCAACTAACACCCATAAATTAATAAGTCAATTCAAATGCCTTAAACTCCGCACCGGTCAAATCGATGCGAGTATTAAGGGATGGAGGGAGTAAACAAATGGAAGATTCGATGGTAAGCCTATCAGAAATGATTAAATTGACATCATCCAACTATTCCATGTGTAAGTCTCGAATGGAGGATATCCTTTATTGTAAGGACTTGTATAAGCCCATCGAGGAAGAAAATAAACCGGAAAATAAAATCGAAGATGCATGGAAATCGGAGAATCGTAAGGCGATCGGGTTAATACGACAACATATTGATCAAAGCATTTTTCAACATGTTGCTAATGACACGGATGCCTACAAGCTTTGGAAAAAGCTTGAGTCAATGTATAAGAGGAAGACATCTTTAAATAAAGCTACATTAGTGAGAAGATTGGTTCGTCTTCTATACAAGGAAGGTAAAAATATGGCAGAACATATGAATGAATTTCAAGGCATTGTTAATCAGTTAACAAATGTCAGAATGGAATTGAAGATGAAGTCCAAGCCTTATTACTCCTCAGCTCATTACCTGATAGCTAGGAAACTCTTGTTATCTCATTGAGCAATTCGGCTCCGAGTGGTAAACTCACCATTGATATGGTGAAAGACAGCTTATTCAATGAACAAGCTAGAAGGAAAGAATTTGCCTCGACAAATAAGACTGAAGCACATATAGTTGAAAATCGTGGGAGACCAATGTTTAGAGGTTCCCAAAGTCAAGATAAATCTAGAGGCAGATCAAAATCCAAAAGAAGGTTCACTTGCTTTTATTGTCATAAGCCAGGACATAATTAAAGTGAATGTAGAATATGAAAGCGGGACATGCGATCTAAGAATGACAAGAGTAGTGATAATGAAGATAAGAAAAATGTCATGGCTACAACAGTAGGTGATGATATTTATTTTGTAGGTGATGACGCGTGTTATAACCTAACAAGTGATGATTATAGTTGGGTAATTGTTATAGGTGCTTCGTATCATCTAACTGCAAATATAAATTATTTCATATCTTACACTACCGGGGATTTTGGTTTTGCAAGGATGGGAAATGATGGATCATCCAAAATTATTGGTATTGGAGATGTTTGTTTGGAAACCAATACAGGCTGTAATCTTACACTACACGGTGTCAGACATGTTCCAGACATTCGGCTGAATTTGATTTTAGTTGGTATACTTGACGATGAAGGGTATGCAAATCACTTTTCAAATGGAAAGTGGAAATTGTCCAAAGGCTCGATGATTGTTGCTCACGGAAAGAAGCAACAAACCCTTTATGTAATCCCCCGTAAATTTATAAATTTTATTAATATATTTTAACGTATATTATTTATATTTAAATAGAATTTATGAATTTTAGTAATAAATATATAGTTAACGTATATTTATTTCATTTTAAGTACGTTCTAAATATTTAACGATTTTTGAACCTTATTATATTTATATATTTAATTTTATTTAAATATATTCTAAATATTTTAACGTTTGTGCAATCAAGAATAATTTTAGAATTTTATGTTGAAAAGAATTTGAATTAGGAAAACTCGTTGAATTCGGAAAAACAATCCTATTCGGTTTGACTCAAACACTAAAACCCAAATCCTAATTCTAGGCCCAATTGGGTAAAGCCCAAATTAAATCAATAAACCCAAAAATAATCCTCCTTCCTCTTTTCTTTTTCACGTGAAACCAAGAAACCCCCCTCTATTCACGTGAACTTCTTCTCTCCTCCATTACTTCAGCCGCCGTCGCGCCACCGCCTCACCACCGTCGGACTCCTCCTCGTCGCCGGTATTTCTTCTCCTTCCTCCTTCTCCTCTCATTCGTTTTCTTTTTTCGTTCATTGTTCAATCTCTGAACTTGGTTGTTTTTGTTTTTGCTTGGCCATCGAACCAGAACCACCGCGCGCGACACCATCAACCGGCCACCACCACCAGTCGCACAACCACCGCGTCGCACTGCTGCTGCGGCGCCCTCCACGCACAACAGCACGCGTGCTCCTCTCTTCTTGTTCGTCCTCCCTTCTTCACGTAGTCGCAGCAACCCTCCAGCCACAACCTCCGCAAGCCGCCGCTGTCCCCACCGTGCGCAGCACCTGACCCGACCAGTGCTGCCGCCCAGTACCGCCGCTGCCGCGCCCTTCCGCCGGCCAGCAACTCCTCTCTTTCTTCTTTTGGTTATTTCTTAAACCCTAAGTAATTAAATGTTTTAATTATACTTTATCAATTTAATTTATGTTTTGATTGAATAAATTTATGATTTTTATGATTTAATTACTAATTTTCAGATTATATGTTGTCGAAATTAATTTAATTATTTTTAGATTTGTTAATTACGTTTAAGTTAGGGTTTTAATGAAGTTTTATTAATTTAATTCATGTTTCTTGAATATAAATTATAAGTTTTTATGATTAAGTTAGATTTTCAGATTATACATTATGCTTAATTAATAATTTAATTTTCAGATTACATAGTTGAATTGAAATAAGGAATTTAATTATTACAGCATGGATTTTTAAGGTTTTATTATATTTAAAATCATAATAGAATGATTATACCTATTAAAGTTATTATTTTTATGATCTTAAGGATGTTGAATATATTTTGAGCAAGTTTTGAATTATTTTATATTGCTGGAAATTTAAAAAAGAACGTTTGTTGGAGTTTATGATGATTAGGGATCGTTAGGGAATTAATCACTATTCTAGGAAGTTAATTAATTAAGTTTCGATATTGGGGAATGTTCTAAATATGTTTAGGATGTGTTTAGAGTACGTTAGTGTTGCTGTAAATTATTAGGAATTGATTTGGGTACGTTTCTTGATTATTTTAGGCGGAGAATTCTTTGTGGGCGACTTTTGAATTCGTTAAAGTGGCCTATCAGTTTGTTTACACAAGGTACGTACATACCTGTGTGCTTGGAATGTGTGTGATTTGTTGAAACCATATTGAAATGATTGAGGAACTTGGTTATGTTGAAATGATTGAGGAACTTGGTTATGTTGAAATTGTTGATGAACTAGGTTATGTTGAAAGTGCATGTTTAATATTGTTGGATGGACATGTTAAGCATATATATTTTGTTATGAGAATTATAGCATGTTAGTATGGATGATTGATACAGACATGTTGGTTGGGAACACTAGATTATTTTATATGTACATTGATTCAGATCGATTGATCGTTGTTCCCTTTTAGCTTTTCACTGCTTTATGAGGGCCGAGGACCTTGTTTAGTAAGTTGAAACCTTATACCCATATAGAGGGGTTGCTCAGCATTAAAGGAATGGTTGAATTAATTGGAATAAGTCTTGATTGATACCTCTGTGATCACTTACTTAATTTCAAGATAAAAACAGTCGTGAATAAATGTTGTTTGTATGATTGTTGAGTCACAACAGAGTTTAATTTGTAAATTATGTAAAGTGAAACTGAGTAGCAATAGCTTTAGACTGTGCACGTCTAAAGTGACAGACAATCAGGAGTTGGGGTCATGGGTAGCCTATGGCTTTTTCTGGGGCCGGATTGATCACCGGTTCTATTTTATTCAAAAGTCCCTCGATATCGCAGGTCATTGGGGTTTACGGAGTCGCGCCCGTACCTCGTCTTCCTTAGTGAAGGAGAAGAAGTTTCTAGTAGCAACTCGGTCCATTGACTATTTCAATTAAAATAATGTTAAGGATACAAAAGTCTAGTCCAGTCAAGTATAGCTTTCAAGTTAATATGTTTTGGTTTTCCTTGCTTATGTTTCATTAGAATCATGTTAGGGTTGTTCGTTTATTAGTATCATGTTAAGATTGTTTTTGTTTTAGTATGTAGTACTCAGCTTTGCTGATTACGTGCTTTTGCTTGTGCATGTTGATCATGGCTATGCCTTATTGATCATGTGATGACCCAATCTTTGGTGAGCAGTCTCTAAGGATCAATAAGCATTGTCCATCTACAGGTTTGAAGATGATGCATCATGGGGATCGGGATTAGAGAGCTTGTATTTAGTTTTGTTTTGCTAAGTGACTTGGTTTCTTAATTTGGACTTTAAACTTGTCGTACTATTTATATTTCCTTATTTTCGTTGATTGGTTTTTGGGATTAAACCTGTAATCGATTATTTATAAACCTAAAGTTAGTTTTATGTTTTCCGCTGCAAAATTCTGAATAAGCCGTTACGTTTTCACACGGGCGATAATGCCTTGATAATTCTCTACGTTTTATATTAAAAGATTATTTTAGAAAAGAGAGAATTGTCGGGGTGTTACACTTTATGTCACAAATGGGAAGCTCAGCTCACAACTAAATGTAGCTGAAGAATGTTCGACCGAGCTACGGCATAAGCGACTCGGTCATATGAGTGAGAAGGGATTACAAATCCTCACTCGAAAGCAACTCCTCCCTTTGAAGGATGTTAATTTGAAATCATGTGTTGATTATTTGGCTGGAAAACAACACAGAGTTTTATTTCGAAGAAATCCACCATCTAGAAGATCTCGGGTTTTAGATTTGGTTTATAAAGACGTTTGTTCTATGACAGAGAAATCTCTTGGTGGTGCATCATATTTTGTTACATTTATTGATGACCATTCCAAGAAAGTGTGGGTCTTTCTTTTAAAAAGTAAAGACCAAGTCTTTGACGCGTTTAAGGAGTTTCATTCAAAAGTAGAAAGAGAAATTGGCATGAAATTAAAATGTGTACGATCTGATAAGGGTGGTGAGTATAGAGGTCCTTTTGAAGAATATTGCATGGGATAAAGCTCGAGAAAACTGTCCCAAAAACGCCTCAACAAAATGGTCTCGCTGAAAGAATGAAACGAATGATAACGGAGAAAGTTCGTTCGATGTTATCACATGCAAAGTTACCCAAATCTTTTTGGGGGGAGGCAGTAAAGACTGCAGTCATTTGATTAATATATCTCCTTCAGTTCCACTTGATGGTGATGTTCCACAGATGATATGGTCTGGAAGAAGATTAAACTATGAAAGTTTGAAGGTGTTTGGAAGTAGAGCCTTTGTTCACATCTAGAGGGAAGAAAGATCAAAACTTGATAGCAAGATAAAACAATGTACTCCGTATCTTTCTTGGCTATCCTGAAGATGACTTTAGTTATAGGTTATGGAGTCCTGCTGAAAGAAAACTTGTTAGAAGCAGAGATGTTGTTTTATTTGAAGATCAAACCATTAAAGACATACAAAAATTGGGAAAATCTACAACATCTCATGAAGAATTGCCTATAATCATGAATCCAGTTCCTTCTCCGGATGCAATTGATGATTACGGGGGAGAAATACACCAAGATGATCAACCTCATGATGATGAGAATGTGGAACATAGTCCACAACAAGAAAATCAATCATCTCATGAAGCAGAAATAAGAAGATCCCCTCGAGATAGACGACTTCCAGCAAAATTGGCTGGAGGTGAATATCAGTTACTTACTGAAGGGGGAGAACCAGAGTCTTATGAAGAGGCTTTGAAAGATGTACATCAGGAAAAGTGGATGGAAGCCATGCAAGATAAGATAAAATCCTTGCATGAGAATCACACATTTGATTTGGTACAGCTACCAAAGGGGCGAGCACTCAAGAATAAGTGGGTATTTAGATTAAAGACTGAAGAAAATAATCCACAACCAAGATATAAAGCTAGTCTGGTTGTGAAGGGGTTCAGTCAAAAGAAAGGTATTGACTTTGAAGAAATATTTTCACCAGTTGTGAAAATGTCGTCTATACGAGTTGTTCTTGGCATGACATCATGCATGAATTTGGAAATTGAACAACTAGATGTGAAAACAGCCTTCCTACATGGTGATTTGGATTAAGAAATATATATGGAACAACCTGAGGGATTTCAGGTTAAGGGAAATGAACACATGGTATGTCATTTGAATAAGAGCTTGTATGGCTTAAAGCAAGCACCGCGACAATGGTATCGAAAATTTGAGTCTTTTATGAAAGATCACAAAAATATTAAAGGACGACATCAGATCATTGTGTGTTCATTAAAAGATTTGCAGAGGGGATTTTGAGTCAATTATTTCTTGGATTTAGATTCCAAGGAATAGTCGTCTCGGGTTGATTTTAGTTTCGGATTGATCAGATCCGAAGTTGCATGCATATATATGAAAAATAGTGATAAAGCAAAAAGACAGGGAGATGCGTTTAATGAAACACATGGTGCTAGTGGCTTTCCTCTTCTCATTAAACAACTTACTTGGATTACAAACTGGGTGGGATTATACAAAATATTTTTTGAG
The DNA here is from genome assembly GCF_020520425.1 of Spinacia oleracea. Lineage (NCBI taxonomy): Eukaryota > Viridiplantae > Streptophyta > Magnoliopsida > Caryophyllales > Amaranthaceae > Spinacia > Spinacia oleracea. The sequence goes on along the minus strand of NC_079490.1, from coordinate 148,802,701 downwards.
AACATTGGCATTCCAATGGTTCTTCAAAATTGTCCCATCTAACTGTTTAAGCACAAAGGTGCCAGTCCTCTTTTCAGAGTGGATAATGTATGGTCCTTCCCATGTTGCCGAGAGCTTCCCGTGGATTCTTCCCTTTTGAACTGCGACAGCGTTTCCGAGCACTAGGTCGCCGACCTTTAGAGGTCTGGCATTGACTCTTCGGTTGTAGTGCTTGCTGACCCTTTGCTGATAGGCTGCGTTGATAGTTCTGGCTTCGTCCCGAGCTTCATCTAGTAGGTCTAGGGCTTCGGACAGAAACTGATCATTGCTTTGTCCATGGATTCCATCATACTTGTTCTATGCCTGGATCCTCAAGCTTTCTGTTCCGATTTCTACAGGGATGACAACCTCGGAACCGTATACCAAGTGGAAAGGTGTCTGCCCCGTGGCTTCTTTCTCGGTGGTCCGAAGGGACCAAAGTGTTCCAGGGAGCTCTTCTAGCCATTTACTCTTTTCGTCCTCAACTCTCTTCTTGAGTGCGTTGAGGATAAGCTTGTTCGCAGCTTCGGCATGGCTGTTGCTCTGAGGATGGCACACTGCTGAGTAGGCGAGGTGGATACCGAACTGTTTGCACCACTTTTGCAGTGGTGTGTTGTCAAATTGATTTCCATGGTCGAAGACCATTAGCCTCGGTATTCCGAACCTTATGATGATGTTTTGCCAAATGAATTTGCGGACTTGTGGCTCAGTGATGGACGAGACTGCTTCGGCTTCAATCCACTTGCTGAAATAGTCAACTCCTACAATCAACCAATTCTTCTGGTTTACAGCCGAGGGGAATGGGCCGATGATGTCCAGGCCCCATTGTGCAAAGGGTAAGGGGTAGAGTGTTGATTGCAAGGTCTGAGCTGGCTGGTGGATTGCTGGTGCAAACTTCTGGCATTTCTCGCACTTCCTCGTCATCGCTTTCGCCTCGGAAACCATGGTGGGCCACCAAAATCCAGCCCTTAGGGTCTTTTGCGCCAATGCTCTGCCTCCGATGTGATTTCCACATAGGCGGAGGTGGATTTCCCTTACGATGTAATCGACATCAGTTGGACCTACACACTTCAGCAGTGGGGCTGAGAATGATTTTCTCATGAGTTCTCCGTTGGCGTCAATGACGAACCATTGGTTAAATCTTTTCAACTTTCTTGCTTGCAGCTTGTCTTCGGGAAGTTCTCCCCTCTCCTTGTATGCGATGACTGCGTCCATCCAACTTGGTTCGGGACGCAGGTTGCATACTGTAGGGGGTGGCATGTCGATGCTTCTTTCTTGGTGTACTTCCACATGGACCAACCTGTTTAAGTCGATGAGCATTGAGCTTGCAAGTTTTGATAGTGCATCTACTTGTGTGTTCTGACCTCGGGGGATGAGGATGACTTCGAAGGATCTTAACTTTGACGTTAAGGATTTGATTTTTGCTAGATAAGCTGGCATACTTGGCCACTTGTCCTCATACTCCCCTCGGATTTGGTTGGCTACAAGCTGGGAATTAGTCTTGAGGCAAATATGTTCGGCCTCCAGAGATAGGCATACCTCTATCCCTGCGATCGCGGCCTCATATTCGGCCTCATTGGTGGTTGCTTTAAAACCGAACTTCAGGGCATACTCAATGGTTTTCCCTACTGGAGGTATCAGCACCACTCCGGCTCCCGAGCCGTTCACTGTGGAAGATCCGTCAGTGTAGACCTCCCATGTTCTTTTGGTGTCATCCAACATTTCTTGATATGAGCATTCGGCCAAGAAGTCAGCGAGTGCTTGCGCCTTGATGGCTGTCCTCGGCTGATACTTGATGCCGAACTCAGATAGCTCAAAAGCCCATGCAACCAATCTTCCCGGCCTCTCTATCTTGTCCAGCACTTTCTCCAGTGGTTGGTCAGTTAGCACCACTATTTGATGGGAGTCAAAATAGGGCCTTAGTTTTCGGGCAGCTACTACCACTGCGTATGCTACTTTCTCAATGAGTGGGTACCGAGTCTCGGCATCTGTTAGAGTTCGGCTGGTGAAATAGATTGGCTGTTGCTTTTTCTCTTCTTCCCGAAGGAGTACTGCACTCACTGTCCCGGGACTAACTGCGACGTATAGGTATAGGGTTTCCCCTTCCTTTGGCCTGGCTAGCGTCGGCAGTTGGGCTAGGTGAGCCTTGAGCTGTTGGAATGCATCTCTCTGCTCTTGTTCCCATGTCAGTTCGGGTTCCACTTTCCTCGGGATGCCTTTCTTTTTGATTGGTTCTGTTTCTCCTCCTGGAAGGGTCTTTGGTTTGAGATCTTTGAAGAAGGGTGCACGTCTCTCTTTGTCTTCGGCTCGGGTAGATCTAATGCTGCCTGGTGTTAGGTTATGATTCATATGACAAAACATAAATCATGCGGAAAAACCATAAAGCCAGGAAAGCATATTATTTACACATAATCATTTAGCATAGTTTAGATGCATACACTTTGTTGCGTGCCCTCCCTAGCTGCGCCCGAACCGAACAAGAACAAGTCTTTAGGACTCCAAGTGTCGTCCCTCCGTAGATAGTCCACAGCACGTCCGGATCCGCCTTAAGCTTGACCAACTAGAATCTCCCTTAAGGTAGCTTAGGAATTTCGGATATTAGGTGCAAGTGTATGGCTGATTTTTCTTCAAAATCTTACCTTTAGAATACTTCAATTGTTTCTATAAATTATGACCCTAGGCACCTATTTATAGAGGTATGGAAAAGGAACTGGAATCCTACTAGGATACGAATTAATTAAACTAGAATCCTAGTAGAACTCTTATTTAATTAATTTATCGTTTTAGAATTAGGAATTTAATCATATATCGAATCCTGATAGCTTTAGGATTCTATATGAACACAAACACACACACGCACGCACAGCAGCCCACGAGGGGCGCCATGCGCGCGCGCGCAGCCCGCGCGCACTCGCAGCCCATTGCCACGAGGCCCACACGCTGCCGCAGCCTTGGCGCGCGCTGGGCCTGCCTTGCGGTGGGCCTGGCGCAGCCTTGGCTGGTGCGTTGTGGCGCGCTGGCTTGCTGGGCGATGGCCCAGCTTCGTGTTGGGCCTTCGTCTGGCAGGCCTCGTCTGATGCTAATTCGTACGATACGCTTCCGATTAATTTCCCGATTCCGAAATTCATTTCCGATACGAACAATATTTAACATTTCCGATTCCGGAATTAATTTCCGTTTCGAACAAATATTTAATATTTCCGTTTCCGGAATTATTTTTTCGATTCCGATAATATTTCCGATTCTGACAATATTTTCGTTTCCGGCAATATTTCCGATTCCGGCAATATTTCCATTTCCATTAATATTTTCCGATACGTACCATGTTTCCGTTTCCGGCAACATCTACGACTTGGATAATATTTATATTTCCGATACGATCCATATTTCCGTTTCCGGTAATATAATCGTTTCCGGAGTATTCATTTCTTGCTTGTGACGATCTCAGCTCCCACTGAAACCAAGATCCGTCGATTCCGAATATCCATAGATGGAGTATTTAATGCCATTAAATACTTGATCCGTTTACGTACTATTTGTGTGACCCTACGGGTTCAGTCAAGAGTAAGCCGTGGATTAATATCATTAATTCCACATGAACTGAAGCGGCCTCTAGCTAGGCATTCATCTCACTTGATCTCACTGAATTATTAACTTGTTAATTAATACTGAACGACATTTATTAGACTTAATATTATATGCATACTTGGACCAAGGGCATTATTTCCTTCAGTCTCCCACTTGTCCTTAGGGACAAGTGTGCATTTACCTAATTCCTTTGTCGCTCGATGCTTGCTCTTGAACATAAGGTAAGAGTTGTCATCCTTATTATGTCCAGAGGTGTTTCTCGGTTTCAGAGTTCAACTGATCAAATAAACAGATAATCATAGCCTATGATTCATCCGAGCACGGCCATGCATTTTACAGTTTCTAGCTCTCCGAGTGGCCTTGTACAACTTTTAAGCATCTCATCCCGATTTACGGGAGGACAATCCCAATCTTGCGATCTTGAGATTAGACTTCGTTTGATAGGTGATTACCTGAGCGTTGCCTTTATAGCCTCCTTTTACGGTGCGACGGTTGGTCAACGTCAAAGTAACCAGTTCTCAAACAAGTAATCTCAAATCACTCAGGTATTGAGGATTTAGTGTCTAATAATTTTAATGAAATTTACTTATGAATGACTTTCATCTCTTACAGTAAAGTTTCATAGGTCTGTCCGATACTAGTCTTCCCAAAGTAAGTATCTATGCAAATGATTACGACATTGCCATGTCCACATAGTTCAAGAAACAGAACTACTAGTCATCTTGCATTCTAGTCGTCTAACGTTTTCTATGCGTCCATTTTTATAGAAAACTCCGACCAGGGACCATTTTCAACTTTTGACATTCAAGTTCACTTGATAGACATTTCTTAGTCACAGGACTGGTCCTGACAGTCTATCTTGAATATATCGTCAAATTGAAGGGACCCATCATTTAATACTAAACCAAGATTAAATGGAATATGAAAATATATTTCATATATGATAAATGTTCAACCCCAATGTTTTACAACCATGGGCCTCAAACCCATCTTTAAAACAGTTCATGGAATTTCAAAGCTATGCTTAATTTCCAGTGCTACAATGTGAGTGTTGCTTCTCACTTGTTGCATATGTTTAGTTATCATGCTTTGCCAATCTTAATATCCCTTTCATCGAATGTTTTTCGAGATAAGATGATAAGATCTTCTGAGTTTGTTTATTATGTGATCTAGTCTTTCTTACTACAATAGTGGTTCTACGCATTTTGCAATGAAGAATCATTAAGTGAACAGACATGTGATCTACCCAAGTTCAGTGAAGAGATTTTTAACATAAACAACCCTGTTTTATTGCTTCTTTGGCAATAAGTACTTTTACTTCAAATGTATAGGTTGCTAGTGATGCGTTGGTTGGATTTACTTATCCAAGCAGTTCACAGATATGTGGAAGACTTTCCAGCTGCATCTTAGAACTTAGAAATTAATATTTAATTTCCCACGCAACAACTCATGGTCTCCAATCCATGTTGCCATTTCAAAACACGATGCTCTATAGCTCGCCCTTGCCAATGGTGAACTCCAAAAGGTCTTGCTTGATCCTTTGCCAGTGTTTATGCGTGTAGCATCAATATTTAGCATATCTTTATTTCCTTGAATCAAGAACTATTCCTATGTACCTTTTCAAGTACCATAAGTATTCTTGATCTCAATCTAGTTGATCTTCACTTAGATCAATAGAGATTGGTATATGTTCGTCATGCCTAAAGTCATACGATACGTTTTTGGCGATCCTCATATTATATCATACATGATAAATTCTTTTGCAGAATAATTCTTAATTCAATTCTATTCATGTAACTTTAGCTCATTCAATTTCAGTAGATACTGAATCCAGCTAAATTCTTTGACATATAATATAGGTTAAGAATCTAACTTAGATCCTTTGATGTTTAACTTAGTAAATGCTTATACATAGTTCAAACATTCATTACTTAGATTTATTCACATGGGTCGAATATCTCCAATGGAGTCTTCCGTGTTTGATTTAGTAAATGCCATTACTTAATCTAAAACAATATTATAAGATCTTAGTAAATAGATCTTAATACCCAGTATGTACTAAGTTTCGCCATGGTCCATCATTGATGAATAATTTCAAATCTAAGTCATTAGCATTTGAATGTTATTTCACAATAGATAGATATGTGTGTGATACACATAGGACCAATTAAGTTTTACGTACTCCCACTAAACTTCTTATATATCTATAAGAGTCATGTACATTTTATGAAACTAAAGTGCTTATTAGCTTCACTAAAATACAGTTCCAATTCCCAATTGCTTGCTTAAATCTGTACTTAGATTTCATAAGCCAGCTTTCCTTTTCAAGCATTTATTTGGATCCACAAATCCTATGACATGCGATGTACATAGTTTTCTTCCAACATTTGAATGAGGAATACGTTTTGTCATCCAATTGCCATATGTACCAATATGCAATCATTGCTTGAATTGTAGACTTAAGCATTACGATTTTGCATGAGGCTTCAACACAATCCACGCCGTGAATTTGCTTGTAACCCTTAGCAACTAATCTAGCTTTGTGTGTGAACACAATTCCATGTTTGATGGTTTTTATCCTTAAAACAAATTTGCAACCAATAGGTGTGAAACTATTCTTGCAAATCAACAAAATTTCAATTTTGTCATCAAAACATTGAGTATGTTTTATGGCCTTTAACCATTTAAAACATTTGAGTCTATATATGGCCTCTAACCATTTTAGGGAATCTGGGTTTCGTCATAGCTTTCTTACAAGTCACAAACTCATTAATGATAATAGTTTGACTGCAAGTTGTAGGTTTCTTCACTATTTAATAGAAGAATCTCATAGTTTCATTGACCTGAACTCCATGTTTCTTCACTATCTAATAGAAGAATCTCATAGTTTCAGTGACTTGAACTCTATGCCTACTTGGGTATAGAACATCAAACAATAGAATATCAACAGGCACTTTGAGAGTCCTTTGAATATTCTGTTCCCCTTGAAGCACTTGTAAAGTCTTCTAAGAGATGTCTATTCTTTAAAGCCACTTCTAAAGTCTTCAAAGAATAAGTGTTCGGATTTTCTAAAGAACTTCGAAAAGCCTCCGGAATCTCCGTTTTATGTTTGTTGTTCGCCTCGAAGACTTTCGAGGTCTATTTTCTCCCACTTGTCATTTTGGAAACGAATCTCCAAAAGGACATTATTTCGAGCAAACAAACATTATGTTCTCAAAAAATCGTGGTAGAAACAATACCCTTGTATCTCATTTGAATAAATCACAATGAAACATATATCTATACTTGGGCCTTAGTTTGTTGAATAACAAACACTAAGCTCCCACTGAGTTTAGAAACTCTTTAGATATATCATGAAAAGATATTCTGAAATTACTTTTCAATAGCTTTGACGAATTTGGTTTAGTTTGGTGGTAGTTGAGCATTTTGTTTTTAGAAATTATAGGAAAGTTCTTTATGATTCATCATTGATCGAATCAAGTATTAATTGACTTCGATCATTCCAACTTAGATATGTCATATCTTATGGAGCTAGATTGTGAATTTTACTACACACAATCATTGATGATCATTCTTGACTTAAGTAATCATCAACATGATCTAACCTAGATCTTTATGATTTCTTGCCAAGTGGGATTTATACTTCTGAATCTTTGAACTAGCCAAACAGATTCAAACTTATATCACATTGAGTAAATAAACCTATATTCACTCAAATCTGTGTGAAATAATAAAGTCATAAAACCTTTCTTTAGCTTTGAACTCTTGTCTAGGCGTTCTAACAATAGTTCATATCTTTTGTTACTTTCAACAAGTAAGACTAGCTTGCCTTGAATTGATCTAGAAATCAATCAACTTTCAAAAGTCCATCGAAATAGAGCTTTAGAACGTTAACTTGTTGATATGGTCTAAGCAACAATGCCAAAGTTTAGTGGAACTCAAATCAAAGGTTTGATTTGAACGTAGTAAAGTTTTTATTGTTAAAGAGTTGTTTGTTTTAATCAAGCATATTGACTCAACCCGTAAATGACCATTTCATTCAAACAAACAAACAAACAAACATTGTTTTTGTTCTTCTGAATGTGAGTCTTTCTGTGTTTGAAAATAGAAATTTAGGTATGCTGATTGTGGAACAAAATAGCCATTAAGTTCCAGCCTTTGAAAGGACTTAAAACAAACTAGATGACCCTACAACTAATGTAGCATTGCCATGCTTCATTTCCCACTTACAGGCCATTAGTGTAGCTTAGCTTCCATAGTTTGAGTTATTACCGAAGTAAGAACCTCAAGCGGTATATGATACCAAGAAAGTTTGATTGCTAGGTCACTTCTCTTTAAACATAAACTTATAGGTAGAAATGAAATCGTAAAATTTCTTTCATTTGTTCCTTGTTTTCCTATTTCTTGTACCCTTTCTTACAAACTTAAGAATTGAATTCTCTAGTGTTGACTTTTATACTTTGTTAGACATGTCCAATGTCATTCCAACAAGGTTCTTACCATTTTAATTTATGTTGAATATTCTGTTTCAACTAGATGATCTTACCAGAAGCTTCTAAAGTTCTCTAAGCATTGATCTATTCGAATGTCTAGGGACTAGACTCATTCGAGAATTAAATGGAAAAAGATTTTAGGTTGTTAACCATTGGTAAAGCTGAGCGTTTAAACTCAATGCTTTATGATCTCAAAACTACATTGTATTTTGAATTCACAAGCACCAATTGGTTTGCCATTCGATTTTGATACTCGAAAACAACCATAAAAGTTGCTATAAGAAACGTGCATTTTGAATTGCTCATTTTCTCTCATTTCCATGAATCGTTCTTGGATTCATTACCAATCGAGGAAATTTACTGTTACCTTTCTAAAAGGATTTACTGCAGTGCAAGATATTTAATTATAAACAATAATTAAAACATACATTGAAGCATGCAAAGTCTAAACATTTATCATGAGTAATAACTTGAAAATTAAAGCAATCATGCAATTTAAACAAGTTATTAGCATTTTATTCGATTTTATTGTACCGGAAGGTGTGAATAAAATGATTCCAAGACCCTAAAACCATTGAAGAATTAAGCACATAATGTATTTTGACTCAATTCTAAAACATTTTAGGTAAGCAAAAGCCTTTTGCTAATAGTCTAGAAACTACTCTTGGTTGATAGGTACATCTAAGAACTTATTAGGTAAACCTATCGATTTTGCCACGACATAAAAGGACTCCTTACTTATATCGTTGAGTTTCACCAAAACTAACATGTACTCACAATTATTTGTGTACCTTACCCCTTTAGGACCAATAAGTAACACCTCGCTGAGCGAAACTATTACTAGATTGATGTAAAGGATATCCAAGTAAGTGTTTATTTTGGCATGGCACCTTTTAACTCAATTTTTAAGTTTGGAACTTAAGGCTCTTACTATGTTGGTTAGATTTTAAGTGAACTAAAATCCTTAATCATGCAACATAATCAAGCTTTGATCTCATGCATATTTAAGACATATTTAAAAGCAATAAATAACTTAAAACATGCATAAGATAAATGTGATCTAGTATGGCCCGACTTTATCTTGAAGCTTCAACTTCAAAGTCCGTCTCGAAAATGGTAACTTCGTCTTGAATTTCACCGTGGGAGGCGCCATTTTCTTCAAATAGGATAAGCTATAATTAAACTAATTACAACTATTTGATGGTACGCATACCATATTTAAATTGAAAAACAATTTTGGTACTTTAGACCAATTACATTCAAATTAATGGTACACAGACCATATTTTCTATCCTATTTGGGCCATACTAGTCACTTCATAACCTGCAAAAAAGTACATATACAATATATCTACCATTCACCCATTCATTATCATGAATGGCCCACATAGCTGGTTAGTAAAACACGTTATGCATCACATAAATATTTGCAGCAATTAATTAAGGGCATCAATAATCTACCAATTATTCAGTCCTTATTAATTCTAATCAAGTTGTTTAACCTTAAAGGATTTGTAGACCTAATCAAGAGTTTATGACTAAAAATGCTCCCACTTAAACCAATAAATTCATATGCTTTACTAATTTTAAACATAAAAATGTATTTCTAGTCTAACCGGAAACATACAAATTTAATTAAAATTTAAAGCTCATATAAATTTATAATCGAATCCATTAATTTAATTTATTTCAGTTGAATTAAACGAATTTAAATTAATTCAAGATTTAATTTTAGTAAAATAATTAGTATAAATAAAATTTATAATAATTATAATATTCAAAATTAAAATCCAAGAAAACAATTTAAATTACGAATTTTTAAAATTAATTAAAATCGTTTCCGAACTGAAAATTAAAAATTAAATTCAAAGCGCATCACTCGGGTCAAAACGAGGCCATGGGCTTGCGCCCATGCCCCGTCGTGTCCACGAGGCAGCATCGCCCCTCACGAGTGATTGCACAACAAGGCACGAGCAGCTGCCACGCGCAAACGCAGCAAGCCGAGCCACGCTTGGGCGCAGCATCGCTCGCTGCTTCATAGCGCAGCAGTTGCTTGGCGAGGCTGGGCGAGGCAGCGCTCGTGCTGCGAGGCACCCCTTGCTGCCCGCGCGCGCGCGCCTTCCATGCTCGTTCGCCTTGCTTCTTCGCCCATCCGCCCATGCATCATCGCAGCATCGACGCAAGGCAGGGCTGCTGCCTTGTGCTCGCATGCTACTCGCCTTGCTCGCTGCATTCGTACCGCATGGGCGACGAGCTCCCTTGCTCGTCGTTGCATGCCCGCACTATACAACACCCCTTAAGGGTAACACGTAGCGTCCATTGCTTTGTGCGTGCAAGTTTTATGAGCGAATTGCATAAAAATTAAAACTTTTATTTCCAAAATTAATGACAAATTAATAAATCATATTAATTTCATAATTTTAGGGCGAAAAATCGAAAATTTATTAATCAATTAATTTCCGATTAACATGGATTCAAATCTAGGTCATAAAAAAATTTAAAATTTAACACAAATTAACAATTTTTATGGTGGTTTTTAATCATTGGTACCTAATTAAATTATTAATTAATTATGAAAATCAAATTAATTCTAAATTATTCGAATTTAAACAAATTAATCATAATTACAAATTAGGTTGTATAATTAACAAGGCTAGGCATTCAAACTTGTTAAACATATACTGTAGGTCAATCAAAAATTCAATATTTATCAACAAGAATCGCAAATATTTAATTTAACATCTTAAATTTACAAACTTTTGCGTTCGAAAAACTAAAACCTCCGAAAAGTCATAGTTAGGCTTCGAATTTGGGAATTCTGGGTTCGGCCGAAAAATATTTGTTTTGTCAAAATTTTAGAATGCCTTTTACATGAGGAATTGACACAAAAATCACTCGATTTGGATGAGTAACGAAGAAACTGCCGAAAAACTGCGTACATATAATTAAATAAACGCAATTTGCAATTAATTAACAAGTACGAAAATTAATCACCCCTTTTAATTCTTTGCAAATTTGTAAAAGTTAACCATGTTCATGCAATTTAGATTATGAAAATAATAAGAGGCTCGTGATACCACTGTTAGGTTATGATTCATATGACAAAACATAAATCATGCGGAAAAACCATAAAGCCAGGAAAGCATATTATTTACACATAATCATTTAGCATAGTTTAGATGCATACACTTTGTTGCGTGCCCTCCCTAGCTGCGCCCGAACCGAACAAGAACAAGTCTTTAGGACTCCAAGTGTCGTCCCTCCATAGATAGTCCACAGCACGTCCGGATCCGCCTTAAGCTTGACCAACTAGAATCGCCCTTAAGGTAGCTTAGGAATTTCGGCTATTAGGTGCAAGTGTATGGCTGGTTTTTCTTCAAAATCTTACCTTTAGAATACTTCAATTGTTTCTATAAATTATGACCCAAGGCACCTATTTATAGAGGTATGGAAAAGGAACTGGAATCCTACTAGGATACGAATTAATTAAACTAGAATCCTAGTAGAACTCTTATTTAATTAATTTATCGTTTTAGGATTAGGAATTTAATCATATATCGAATCCTGATAGCTTTAGGATTCGTATATGAACACAAACACACACACACGCACGCACAGCAGCCCACGAGGGGCGCCATGCGCGCGCGCGCAGCCCGCGAGCACTCACAGCCCATTGCCACGAGGCCCACACGCTGCCGCAGCCTTGGCGCGCGCTGGGCCTGCCTTGCGGTGGGCCTGGCGCAGCCTTGGCTGGTGCGTTGTGGCGCGCTAGCTTGCTGGGTGATGGCCCAGCTTCGTGCTGGGCCTTCGTCTGGCAGGCCTCGTCCGATGCTAATTCGTACGATACGCTTCCGATTAATTTCCCGATTCCGGAATTCATTTCCGATACGAACAATATTTAACATTTCCGATTCCGGAATTAATTTCCGTTTCGAACAAATATTTAATATTTCCGTTTCCGGAATTATTTTCCGATTCCGATAATATTTCCGATTCTGACAATATTTCCGTTTCAGGCAATATTTCGGATTCCGACAATATTTCCATTTCCATTAATATTTTCCGATACGTACCATGTTTCCGTTTCCGGCAACATCTACGACTTGGATAATATTTATATTTCCGATACGATCCATATTTCCGTTTCCGGTAATATCATCGTTTTCGGAGTATTCATCTCTTGCTTGTGACGATCTCAGCTCCCACTGAAACCAAGATCCGTCGATTCAGAATATCCATAGATGGAGTATTTAATTCCATTAAATACTCGATCCGTTTACGTACTATTTGTGTGACCCTACGGGTTCAGTCAAGAGTAAGTTGTGGATTAATATCATTAATTCCACTTGAACCGAAGCGGCCTCTAGCTAGGCATTCAGCTCACTTGATCTCACTGAATTATTAACTTGTTAATTAATACTGAACCGCATTTATTAGACTTAATATTATATTCATACTTGGACCAAGGGCATTATTTCCTTCACCTGGACCTTGTCCGGGTTCGCATCAATTCCCCTTTCGCTCACCATGAATCCGAGGAATTTGCCTGACTTTACCCCGAAGATACATTTCTTCGGGTTCAGTTTCATTTTGTACTTCCTCAGGTTGGCAAAGGTCTCGGCCAAGTCTTTGTTGTGGTCCTCTTCCTTAACACTTTTCACTATGGAATCGTCCACATAAACCTCGACGTTCCTTCCTTTTTGATCGGCGAAGACGTGATCAACTAGCCTTTGGCAAGTGGCTCCGGCATTTTTCAATCCGAAGGGCATCATTCTGTAGTTGAACACTCCCGCGCTTATGATGAAGGCAGTTTTTGCTCTATCGTCGGGGTGCATGAATACTTGATGGTACCCTGAAAAGGCCTCCATGAAGCTTAGCAATGCATGGCCGCTCGTAGAGTCTACTAGCTGATCTATCCTCGGGAGAGGGTAGCAATCTTTTTGGCAGGCTCGGTTGAGATCTGTGAAGTCAACGCACATGCGCCACGAGCCGTTTGCTTTCTTGACCATCACCACATTGGCCAGCCACTTGGGGTACATGCACGGTTCAATGAAACCTGCCTCTTGCAGTTTCTTCACCTCTTCGGCGATAGCTTTGTTCTTCTCAAAGGAGTAATTCCTCTTTTTTTTCTTGATTGGTCGAGCCTCAGCATTGACATCCAGCTTGTGGCAGATCATCTTCGGATCTATCCCTCGCATATCGGCTGCCGACCATGCAAAAATATCTTTGTGATCCCTCAAGAACTGGGTCAGCTCGGTTCGGAGTCCCGAACTTAGGCCTCTGCCTATTCGGACACTTCTATCTGAGTCGTCCTCCAGGGGACGTCCTCCATTTCTTGATCTGGCTCGGGGGAAAGGGTTTCGGGTCGAGCATCAACCTCTGCGGGCTTTACCAGACTGCTCGATCCTGCCTTTCTCCTTTTCGCCTCATTTTCCTCTCTTGAGGGGTCACTTTTCTCATCCTCATCTTCGGGACCGTCTCCTAGCTTCGGCTTTCGGATGGCAGCGTGGCAAGTTCGTCTTGCCACCTCCTGGTCACCTTTTATCCGTTCGGCGAACCCTGCATCCGAGACGTACATCATCATCTGGTGGTGTGTGGATGGGACTGCTTGTATCTTGTGAATCATGGTTCGTCCCATGATGACATTATATACTGAATCGCAATCCATCACCAAGAATTCTTCTCGGAGGTTTCTTGCCGCTAGGCCTTGACCAACGGTGACGGGCAGGGTGATCTTTCCTTGCGGGACTGCTGCGGATCCGTTGAATCCGATCAGTGGGTAACTGACCTTAGTCAGTGACTCTTCTCCTTCCTCGAGGATGAGCTGCTCGAAACAGTTTCTGAAGATGATATTGGCGGCCCTTCCTTCATTTACCAGAACTCTGTGGACGTTATGGTTATTGAGATCCATTTCGATCACCAATGGGTTGTCATGTTTATATTGGGTTCCGAGGCAATCATCAGCAGTAAAATTCATGTTCGGGGGGGTAGGTTGATTCTCCCCTATAGTGCTGAAGTTGACTCGGTGGGAGAGAGCTCTCAAGTGTTGCTTGCTGGCGTGGCCGGACCTCTGTCCTCCGAACACCACGAGAATGGGTTTTTCTTTTGCCCTTCGGCCTCATAGACTCTTTTCTGGGCCTGTTCTTGTGGTTTTCCATCCGCTGGCTTTTTCTTTCTCTTCCCTTCGGTCAAGCAAGTATTGCTTTAGGTAGCCTCGACGGATGAGGTCCTCGATGTTATCCTTCAGCGAGTTGCATTCTTCAGTGGTATGGCCGAAGTCATCATGGAACTCACACCACTTTTTCTTGTTTCTACGAAGGGGGTTTGATCTGAGCTTGTCTAGCAGCTTCCAATTCTCATCGTTCTTGTGGAGGCTGCAAATTTCTCTTCGGGGTATAGTGAGTGGGGTGTAGTTAGTGTATTTGGGTTGAAGTTCACCCTTTCTCCCATCTCTCTTTGGGCTTGCATCTCTTGCACCCACTTTCTCTTTCCCCTTCTTTGAGTTGCCCTCGGGCTTACTCTGATTCATTTTGGTGTCCCTCATATCCGAGGGACCTTTCAACCTTGCTGCTGCCTTGTTGAACTCTTCCGTTCTGATGAATGCATCTTCCATTTGAAGTACGTCCGCTATTTTGGAGGGGTTTTTCTTGACAGTTTATCCCGGAACTTCCCTCCCGGAGCGCGTGCTTCAAGGCGAAGATTGCTACGTTTGGCTGCAGGTTCGGGATGTTGGTTGACTCCTTCATGAATCTGGCCATAAAGTCTCGTAGACTCTCGTCTCTTTCTTGTTGTATGGAGGTTAGCTCTGCGGTAGTTCGTTCGGGGCGATTATTGCTCACGAACTGTACGCAAAACCTCTTCTTCAGCTTCTTCCAGCTTTTGATCGATCCCTTCGGCAACGATCTGAACCATTCTCCCGCAACTCCTGTTAGCGTAGTTGGGAAATATTTGCACCAACAGGCCTCGGAGTAGGGGCTTAGAAACATTTGCTGCTCGTAGGAGATGACATGATCCCTCGGGTCTGTGTTCCCGCTGTATGTCAAGTGCGCTGGTAGCCTAACTTTAGGGATTTCCTCCATGATGATATCATCTGAGAACGGGGAAGATGTTGGGGTCATGATCCTCTTTCCTAGCCTCGCCCTGATACCTTCGCTCCTCGAGTTTCCTCTGTGGGATTGCTCGGGGCGTGTAGGGGGAAAGGAGTTTGATCACTCCTCCTTCTCCTTCTTGATCGGCCGCTGGCCTCGGGTAGCCTACTGGACCCACTGGTGCTGCCCATCCTGTCATGTACTGAAGGTCGCAATCTGCTGTGTACCGAGCTTCGGATCCGAGTGCGGTCACTTGCTCCGCTCTGGATAGCTTGCGGTAGGGGTGAGCACAACAGGGTACCCTGTTGAAATTCCAGGAACCGGAACCGGAACCTGTTGCAACAGGTTCCTTAAAATGAGAACCGGAATCGGAACCTGTTGCAACAGGTTCCTGAAAATGAGAACCGGAACCGAACCTGTTGCAACAGGTTCCGATTCAGGGTACCCTGTAATTTTGAAAATTTAAGTAAAATATTTATATTTTATTGAAAAACTATCTACTTTATGGTTTGGGCTTTGATTGTTTTATAGTTTGGGCTTAAGTCGCAATTCTATATTTATATTTTCCAAAAATTAGCTTGGATTGTATTATATTTTAGGCATATGAAGCATTTTCATATGGCCCATTTCCTTATTTTGGGTACTCCACGTTAAAATTAGTGTGTACAGGGTACCCAACAGGGTACCCGTTCTAAAAATTTGTTACCCGGAACCGGAACCTGTTGCAACAGGTTCCCAAATTTGTTACCCGGAACCGGAACCTGCTACCTGCACAACAGGTTCCGGTTACGGAACCGCAGGTGTTAGGTTATGATACATATGATATTACATAAATCATGCGGAAACAACCATTAACCCAGGATTACATATTATTTACACATAATCATATAGCATAATTTAGATGCATACTCTTTGTTGCGTGCCCTCCCTAGCTGCGCCCGAACCGAGCAAGAACAAGTCTTTAGGACTCCAAGTGTCTTCCCTCCGTAGATAGTCCACAGCACGTCCGGATCCGCCTTAAGATTGACCAACTAGAATCGCCCTTAAGGTACTAGAATTTTCGGCACTTTTGAGCAAGATGTGTGATTGAATTTTTCTCTCAAAAACTCACTTTGAATACTTTTAAAACTCGTTATAAATTGTGAACCCAGGCCACATATTTATAGGGGTATGGAAAGGGAATTGGAATCCTATTCAGATACAAATTAATTAAACCTAGAATCCTACAAGAACTCTAATTAATTAATTTATCAAATAGAATTAGGAATTTAATCATTAACCGAACTCTGCACGTTTTAGGAATCGTGCATGAACACAAACACTTACGCACACACACACGGCAGCCACGATGGGCCGCCCATGCGCGTGCGTGCGAGCAGCAGCCCACGCAGCGAGGCCTACGCGAGCTACAAGCCCACGTAGCTCCTGCGCGCGCTGCGCGCGCTGTGCGCGCTGCCACGGCCTGCTGGGCCTGGCCTTGCGCTGGGCCTGGAGTGGCCTTGGCTGTTCGTGTGGCGCGCTTGGCTTGCTGGGCAATGGCCTGGCTTCGTGTTGGGCCCTCGTCCGGCAGGCCTCGTCCGATGCTTGTTCGTACGATACGCTTCCGATTAAATTTCTGATTCCGGAATTCATTTCCGATACGAACAATATTTAATATTTCCGATTCCGGAATTAATTTCCGTTTCGAACAAATATTTAATACTTCCGTTTCCGGAATTATTTTCCGATTCCGATAATATTTCCGATTCTGACAATATTTCCGTTTCCGGCAATATTTCCGATTCTGGCAATATTTCCATTTCCGATAATATTTTCCGATACGTACCATGTTTCCGTTTCCGGCAACATCTACGACTTGGATAATATTTATATTTCCGATACGATCCATATTTCCGTTTCCGGTAATATCATCGTTTCCGGAGTATTCATTTCTTGCCTGTGACGATCTCAGCTCCCACTGAAACCAAGATCCGTCGATTCCGAATATTCATAGATGGAGTATTTAATGCCATTAAATACTTGATCCGTTTACGTACTATTTGTGTGACCCTACGGGTTCAGTCAAGAGTAAGCTGTGGATTAATATCATTAATTCCACTTGAACTGAAGCGGCCTCTAGCTAGGCATTCAGCTCACTTGATCTCACTGAATTATTAACTTGTAAATTAATACTGAACCGCATTTATTAGACTTAACATAAAATGCATACTTGGACCAAGGGCATTATTTCCTTCAGTCTCCCACTTGTCCTTAGGGACAAGTGTGCATTTCCTAATTCCTTTGTCGCTCGATGCTTGCTCTTGAACATAAGGTAAGAGTTGTCATCCTTATTATGTCCAGAGGTGTTCCTCGGTTTCAGAGTTCAACTGATCAAATAAACAGATAATCATAGCCTATGATTCATCCGAGCACGGCCATGCATTTCACAGTTTCTAGCTCTCCGAGTGGCCTTGTACAACTTTTAAGCATCTCATCCCGATTTATGGGAGGACAATCCCAATCTTGCGATCTTGAGATTAGACTTCGTTTGATAGGTGATTACCTGAGCGTTGCCTTTATAGCCTTCTTTTACGGTGCGACGGTTGGTCAACGTCAAAGCAACCAGTTCTCAAACAAGTAATCTCAAATCACTCAGGTATTGAGGATTTAGTGTCTAATAATTTAATGAAATTTACTTATGACAGATTTTCATCTCTTACAGTAAAGTTTCATAGGTCTTGTCCGATACTAGTCTTCCCAAAGTAAGTATCTATGCAAATGATTATGACATTGCCATGTCCACATAGTTCAAGAAACAGAACTACTAGTCATCTTGCATTCTAATCGTCTAACGTTTTCTATGCGTCCAATTTTATAGAAAACTCCGATTAGGGACCATTTTCAACCTTTGACATTCAAGTTCACTTGATAGACATTTCTTAGTCACAGGACTGGTCCTGACAATCTATCTTGAATATATCGTCAAATTGAAGGGACTCATCATTTAATAAACCACAAATTAAATGGAAAAATGAATTCTTTTCATTTATTGTGAATGATTAACCAATAATGTTTTACAAAGATTTAAACTCTAAAACTTTAAAACATTAAACAGAGACATCAAAGCCATTCTCCAATATGCTTGATTCCCATAGCTGCAGTGTGCGAGTTGTGCTTCGCTTGCGGCAGAGGTTTAGTTAATGGATCTGATATGTTGTCATCAGTTCCAATCTTGCTTATCTCGACTTCTTTTCTTTCAACGAACTCTCGTAGAAGGTGAAATCTACGAAGTACATGCTTGACTCTCTGGTGGTGTCTAGGCTCTTTTGCCTGTGCAATAGCTCCGTTATTGTCACAATACATGGCTATTGGTCCTTTAATGGAGGGGACTACACCAAGTTCACCTATGAACTTCCTTAGCCATATAGCTTCCTTTGCTGCTTCATGTGCAGCAATGTACTCCGCTTCAGTTGTAGAATCCGCAATGGTGCTTTGCTTAACACTTTTCCAGCTTACTGCTCCTCCGTTGAGGCAGAAGACAAACCCAGACTGTGATCTGAAATCATCTTTGTCGGTTTGGAAACTTGCGTCCGTATAGCCTTTAACAATTAATTCATCATCTCCACCATAGACAGGAAGTCATCTTTGTGCCTTTTCAGGTACTTCAGAATGTTCTTGGCAGCAGTCCAATGCCTGTAACCTTTTGCAACCAATCTAGCTTTGAAAACTTCAAGTTTCCCATCCTTGTCCTTTTTCAGTTTGAAAACCCATTTGCTTCCAATGGCTTGGTAGCCATCTGGCAAATCGACCAAATCCCATACTTGGTTTTCAGACATGGAGTCTAATTCAGATTGCATGGCTTCTTGCCATTGCTTGGAGCTAGGGCTCGTCATAGCTTGTTTGTAAGTCGCAGGTTCATCACTTTCAAGTAATAGAACGTCATTGCTCTCGTTCGTCAAAATACCTAAGTACCTTTCCGGTTGAGATCTATATCTTTGCGATCTACGCGGGGTAACATTTCTAGATTGACCATGATTCTCACCAGATTCTTCTAAAGATCTCTGAGTTTCATCCTGAATGTCATCTTGAGCATTCTCTAGAGTTTGTTGTTCGACTCGAATTTCTTCGAGGTCTACTTTTCTCCCACTTGTCATTTTGGAAATGTGATCTTTCTCCAAAAAGACACCATCTCGAGCAACAAATACCTTGTTCTCAGATGTATTGTAGAAGTAATACCCCTTTGTTTCCTTTGGATAGCCCACAAGGATACATTTGTAAGATTTTGGATGAAGTTTGTCTGAAATTAATCGTTTGACGTATACTTCACATCCCCAAATCTTAAGAAAAGACACATTTGGAGGCTTTCCAAACCATAATTCGTATGGAGTCTTTTCGACAGCTTTAGACGGAGCTCTATTTATAGTGAGTGCAGCTGTATTTAGTGCATGTCCCCAAAATTCTAATGGAAGTTCGGCCTGACCCATCATTGACCTGACCATGTCTAGCAAGGTTCTGTTCCTCCGTTCCGACACACCGTTCCATTGTGGTGTTCCAGGAGGAGTCAACTCTGATAGAATTCCACATTCTTTCAGATGGTCATCAAATTCATAGCTCAGGTATTCACCGCCTCTATCAGACCGCAGTGCCTTAATCTTCTTGCCTAATTGATTCTCTACTTCACTCTGAAATTCCTTGAATTTGTCAAAGGATTCAGACTTATGCTTCATTAGGTAGACATAACCATACCTACTGAAGTCATCAGTGAAAGTGATAAAGTAGCTGAAACCACCTCTAGCATTTGTACTCATTGGTCCACATACATCTGTATGGATTAAACCCAATAGTTCATTTGCTCTTTCTCCAACTTTAGAGAAAGGTTGCTTTGTCATTTTGCCAAGTAAACATGATTCGCATTTACCATAATCCTCTAAGTCAAATGGTTCTAGAATTCCTTCCTTTTGAAGTCTTTCTAAGCGTTTCAAGTTTATATGGCCTAATCGACAATGCCACAGATAGGTGAGATCTGAATCATTCTTTTTGGCCTTTTTGGTATTTATGTTATATACTTGTTTGTCGTGATCTAATAAATAAAGTCCATTGACTAATCTAGCAGATCCATAAAACATCTCTTTAAAATAAAACGAACAACTATTGTCTTTTATTAAAAAGGAAAATCCCTTAGCATCTAAGCAAGAAACTGAAATGATGTTTTTAGTAAGACTTGGAACATGGAAACAATCTTCCAGTTCCAAAACTAGCCCGGAGGGCAACGACAAATAGTAAGTTCCTACAGCTAATGCAGCAATCCGTGCTCCATTTCCCACTCGTAGGTCGACTTCACCCTTGCTTAACTTTCTACTTCTTCTTAGTCCCTGTGGATTGGAACATAAGTGTGAGCCACAACCTGTATCTAATACCCAAGAAGTTGAATTAGCAAGTATACAGTCTATAACGAAAATACCTGAAGATGGAACGACTGTTCCGTTCTTCTGATCTTCCTTTAGCTTCAAGCAATCTCTCTTCCAATGCCCCTTCTTCTTGCAGTAGAAGCATTCGGATTCAGAAGTGGGTTGACTGACCTTCCTCTTTACAGATTTGGCGCCAGTTTGCTTAGTTGGGCTGCCTTGTTCCCACCTTTCTTAGCATTCCTCTTCTTTCCAGATTTCTTGAACTTGCCCCCACGCACCATAAGCACATCCTGCTTATCACTTTTGAGCGTCTTTTCAGCGGTCTTCAGCATACCGTGAAGCTCAGTGAGCGTTTTGTCCAGACTATTCATACTGTAGTTCAGTTTGAACTGATCATACCCGCTATGAAGAGAATGGAGGATGGTGTCTATAGCCATTTCCTGAGAAAATTGCTGATCCAGCCGACTCATATTCTCAATGAGTCCAATCATTTTGAGAACATGTGGACTTACGGGCTCGCCTTTCTTAAGCTTGGTCTCAAGAATTTGCCTATGAGTCTCGAATCTTTCGACTCGAGCCAGATCTTAGAACATGTTCTTCAACTCACTGATGATTGTGAAAGCATATGAGTTGATGAACGTTTTCTGCAGATCCGCACTCATGGTGGCGAGCATTAGACATTTCACATCCTTGTTGGCATCAATCCAACGATTGAGGGCTGCCTGAGTGACCCCGTCGCCTGCAGCTTCGGGCGTCGCCTCATCTAGGACATACTCCTTTTCTTCCTGCATAAGAACTATTTGCAAGTTCCTTTGCCAGTCAAGGAAGTTTTTCCCGTTCAACTTCTCCTTTTCGAGAATTGATCGAATGTTGAATGAATTGTTGTTTGCCATATTAAAAACTACAATTGAAAAGAATAAACAAATAAATAACCATTCACAGTTTCTCTTAATAAACTTAAATTCTAGCATATATGCATAATTCAATGTTTATTAAGCATTTTATTCAAGTTATGTGTTCCGGCAGGTGTGAATAAAATGATTCCAAGATCCTAAAATCATTGAAGAACTAAGCACAGTTTGTCGACTTAATCCTACAACATCTTAGGTAAGCAAAAGCCTTTTGCTAATAGTCTAGAAACTATTCTTGGTTGATAGGTACGTCTAAGAACTTATTAGGTAAACCTATCGATTTTGCCACGACATAAAAGGACTCCTTACTTATATCGTTGAGTTTCACCAAAACTAACATGTACTCACAATTATTTGTGTACCTTGCCCCTTTAGGACCAATAAGTAACACCTCGCTGAGCGAAAACTATTACTAGATTGATGTAAAGGATATCCAAGCAAGTGTATATTTTGGCATGGCACCTTTTAACTCAATTTTTAAGTTTGGAACTTAAGGCTCTTACTATGTTGGTTAGATTTTAAGTGAACTAAAATCCTTAATCATGCAACATAATCAAGCTTTTGATCTCATGCATTTTAAGACATATTTAAAAGCGATAAATAACTTAAAACATGCATAAGATAAATGTGATCTAGTATGGCCCGACTTCATCTTGAAGTTTTGACTTCAAAGTCCGTCTTGAAAATCTCCGTGGGAGGCACCATTTTCTTCAAATAGGATAAGCTATAACTAATTACAACTATTTGATGGTTCGCAGACCATATTTGAATTGAAAAATAACTTTGGTACTTTAGACCAATTACATTCAAATTGATGGTACGCAGACCATATTTTCTATCCTATTTGGGCCATACTAGTCACTTCATAACCTGCAAAACAGTACATATACAATATATACCATTCACTATACCCATTCATTATCATGAATGGCCCACTTAGCTGGTTAGTAAAACACATTATGCATCACGTAAATATTTGCAGCAATTAATCAAGGGCACCAATAATCTACCAATTATTCAGTCCTTATTAATTCTAATCAAGTTGTTTTAACCTTAAGGATTTGTAGACCTAATCAAGAGTTTATGACTAAAAAGCGCTCCCACTTAAACCAATAAATTCATATGCTTTACTAATTTTAAACATAAAAATGTATTTCTAGTCTAACCGGAAACATACAATTTTAATTAAAATTTAAAGCTCATATAAATTTATAATTGAATCCAAAAAGTTTAATTTAATTTCAGTCGTTATTTAAATTAATTCATGATTTTAATTTTAGTAAAATAATTAGAATAAATAACATTTATTATAATTACAATATTCAAAATTAAAATCCAAGAAAATAATTTAAATTATTAATTTTAAAATTAATTAAAATTACGTGAACTGAAATTTTCAAATTAAACATTCAAAACGATCTAATCGTAACGCAAACACCCTACGCATTGCACGCCCATGGGCCGCACGCATACAACCATTGCTGGCCATATGCGCGCAGCCCATGCGCTCGTCGCATAGCTGCTGCTCTACCAATCGCAAGCCATCGCACGCTGTGGTGCTCGTTGCGCGCGCGCCAGCGCTCGTCGCACGCGAGCCATCGCTCGCAGTGCGCGCGAGCCATCGCTCGCTGTGCGCGAGCAATTCCGCGCGATCAACGCTGGGCGCAGCGCTCGTGGCACGCGAGCTTGCGCTCGCTGCGCGCGAGGCTGCGCGCCCTTGCGCGAGGCAGTGCGCGTTGTGGCGCAGCTCGCTTGCTGCCCACACGCGACTGCCTCGGCTTGCCTTTCGCCCATGCCCATTTGTTCATAGCTCGTGGCCCACGACACAAGGCAGGGCTGCTGCCTTGTGCTCGTGCACCATGCCTTGCTCATTGCATTCGTGCCGCACGGGCGACGAGCTCCCTTGCTCGTCGTCGCATGCCCGCACTATACAACACCCCTTAAGGGTAACACGAAGCGTCCATTGCTTTGTGCGTGCAAGTTATATGAACGAATCGCATAAAAAATTTAAAATTTATATTTAAAATTAATGACAAATTAATAAATAATATTAATTTCATAATTTTAGGGCGAAAAATCGAAAATTTATTATTCAATTGATTTCTGATTATTATGGATTCAAGCCTAGGTCATAAAAATTTAAAATTTATCATAAATTTACAATTTTTATGGTGGTTTTTAATCATAGGTTTCTAATTAAATTATAATTAATTATGAAAATCAAATTAATTCTAAATTATTCTAATTTTCAACAAATTAATCATAATTACAAATTAGATTGCATAATTAACAAGGCTAGGCATTCAAACTTGTTAAACATATACAGTAGGTCAATAAAAAATTCAAGATTTATCAACAAGAATCGCAAATATTTAATTTAACATCTTAAATTTACGAAATTTTGCATTCGAAAAAACTAAAACCTTCGAAAAGTCATAGTTAGGCTTCGAATGTGAGAATTCTGGGTTCGGCAGAAAAATATTATTTTTGTCAAAATTTTAGAATGCCTTTTACATGCGGAATTGACACAAAAATCACTCGATTTGGATGAGTAACGAAGAAACTGCCGAAAAACTGCGTACGTATAATTAAATAAACGCAATTTGCAATTAATTAACAATTACGAAAATTAATCACCCCTTTTAATTCTTGCAAATTTGTAATATTTAACCATGTTCATGCAATTTAGATTATGAAAATAATAAGGGGCTCGTGATACCACTGTTAGGTTATGATACATATGATATTACATAAATCATGCGGAAACAACCATTAACCCAGGATTACATATTATTTACACATAATCATATAGCATAATTTAGATGCATACTCTTTGTTGCGTGCCCTCCCTAGCTGCGCCCGAACCGAGCAAGAACAAGTCTTTAGGACTCCAAGTGTCGTCCCTCCGTAGATAGTCCACAGCACGTCCGGATCCGCCTTAAGATTGACCAACTAGAATCGCCCTTAAGGTACTAGAATTTTCGGCACTTTTGAGCAAGATGTGTGATTGAATTTTTCTCTCAAAAACTCACTTTGAATACTTTTAAAACTCGTTATAAATTGTGAACCCAGGCCACATATTTATAGGGGTATGGAAAGGGAATTGGAATCCTATTCAGATACAAATTAATTAAACCTAGAACCCTACAAGAACTCTAATTAATTAATTTATCAAATAGAATTAGGAATTTAATCATTAACCGAACTCTGCACGTTTTAGGAATCGTGCATAAACACAAACACTTACGCACACACACACGGCAGCCACGATGGGCCGCCCATGCGCGTGCGTGCGAGCAGCAGCCCACGCAGCGAGGCCTACGCGAGCTACAAGCCCACGTAGCTCCTGCGCGCGCTGCGCGCGCTGTGCGCGCTGCCACGGCCTGCTGGGCCTGGCCTTGCGCTGGGCCTGGCGTGGCCTTGGCTGTTCGTGTGGCGCGCTTGGCTTGCTGGGCGATGGCCTGGCTTCGTGTTGGGCCCTCGTCCGGCAGGCCTCGTCCGATGCTTATTCGTACGATACGCTTCCGATTAAATTTCCGATTCCGGAATTCATTTCCGATACGAACAATATTTAATATTTCCGATTCCGGAATTAATTTCCGTTTCGAACAAATATTTAATATTTCCGTTTCCGGAATTATTTTCCGATTCCGATAATATTTCCGATTCTGACAATATTTCCGTTTCCGGCAATATTTCCGATTCTGGCAATATTTCCATTTCCGATAATATTTTCCGATACGTACCATGTTTCCGTTTCCGGCAACATCTACGACTTGGATAATATTTATATTTCCGATACGATCCATATTTCCGTTTCCGGTAATATCATCGTTTCCGGAGTATTCATTTCTTGCCTGTGACGATCTCAGCTCCCACTGAAACCAAGATCCGTCGATTCCGAATATTCATAGATGGAGTATTTAATGCCATTAAATACTTGATCCGTTTACGTACTATTTGTGTGACCCTACGGGTTCAGTCAAGAGTAAGCTGTGGATTAATATCATTAATTCCACTTGAACTGAAGCGGCCTCTAGCTAGGCATTCAGCTCACTTGATCTCACTGAATTATTAACTTGTTAATTAATACTGAACCGCATTTATTAGACTTAACATAGAATGCATACTTGGACCAAGGGCATTATTTCCTTCAGCAGGTTCCTAACAGGTTCCGGTTCCGATTCAGGGTACCCTGACTTTTTGCTCACCCCTAGCTTGCGGCGTTGGAGATGGTGTTTCAAACCATTTTGGCTGTTGTGCCGCCCTCTGCTGCGTGTCCCATGTACTCTCTCTCCATCTTGTCGTCAGGTGTGTTCCCGACATCGTGGGGAGAGTGCGTTCGGGTCTCGCAGTTTCTTCGTTAGGCGGAGGCCTGTTCAGCAGAAGCTGTCGCCTGATTCTCCTCGCCTCTCGGCGATCTGCCGCCTGGGCTTGTTCTTTCTCATTGAAGAGGAAGTTCTGCATGATAGTCATGGCTGCGGCGAGCTCCTCTCTAGAAGGGAGTGGAGGTCTGCTAGCTGTTGCAGCGGTGGCCCTTGTCGGCTGTGATCTCGCCACTGACTGCAGCTGCGCCCCCGCGTCAGACTCTGAGTCCGTATGGACAAGGACATCGTCACGGTTGTCGTTGTTAGGGTTTTCCATTTTTGAAGTAGAAAATGGAGTGTTTTTCAAGCTTTGAAGTGTTCTTCCCCACAGACGGCGCCAAATTGTTCCGGTGTTGAAGTGGACGAAACAATGGGCTTCGTTTGAAGGCCCTTTTGAGTGTGTTGAAGATCTTGCTAGCTTGAATGAGTTGTGTCCGAATTCACCTGCACAGAGACAAGGTTACTAGCCTCGGGGGTGTTTCCGAGTAAAGCCCCTCCGATGCCTAAGTAAGAACGATGCTCGGATTCTAGAGAGAAGTTCTCTAGAGAGTAGTCTTAAGGCGATAAATTGGATATACCTTGAGGTGTGAGCCTTGGTGGCTTATTTATAATGTTTGCATAATGAATGCCCATAAGTCATTTATTGCTATTGGGCCGTGGGCCTTGGTTGATGGCTGAGTAGCTTTTGGAGTGTAGTGGGTTTGATGTTGTTGTATTGAGCCATTGGGCTTTGGACTTAGTGGCCCAATCGATATTCAATTGGGAGCCCAAACACCCACAATTGAAGTGAAGCATGCAGTAGAGTTGGGGTAGACCCCACAACCCGACTCGACGGATTAATTGCAGGTGGAGGAGCAGCAATCACAGGCTATGGGAAACCAGTCGGCGGTGGCGAAGAAGGCAGAACTGAAGGAAATAGTGCCCTTGGTCCAAGTATGCATTCAATGTTAAGTCTAATAAATGCGGTTCAGTATTAATTAACAAGTTAATAATTCAGTGAGATCAAGTGAGCTGAATGCCTAGCTAGAGGCCGCTTCAGTTCAAGTGGAATTAATGATATTAATCCACAGCTTACTCTTGAGTGAACCCGTAGGGTCACACAAATAGTACGTAAACGGATCAAGTATTTAATGGCATTAAATACTCCATCTATGGATATTCGGAATCGACGGATCTTGGTTTCAGTGGGAGCTGAGATCGTCACAAGCAAGAAATGAATACTCCGGAAACGATGATATTGCCGGAAACGGAAATATGGATCGTATCGGAAATATAAATATTATCCAAGTCGTAGATGTTGCCGGAAACGGAAAGATGGTACGTATCGGAAAATATTAATGGAAAATGGAAATATTGCCGGAAACGGAAATATTGTCAGAATCGGAAATATTATCGGAGTCGGAAAAAAATTCCGGAAACGGAAATATTAAATATTTGTTCGAAACGGAAATTAATTCCGGAATCGGAAATATTAAATATTGTTCGTATCGGAAATGAATTCCGGAACCGGGAATTTAATCGGAAGTGCATCGTACGAATAAGCATCGGACGAGGCCTGCCGGACGAAGGCCCAGCACGAAGCCGGGCCATCGCCCAGCAAGCCAGCGCGCCACAAACGCCCCAAGCTAAGGCAGCGCCCAGGCCCACCGCAAGTCAGGCCCAGCGCGCGCCAAGGCCACGGCAGCGTGTGGGCCTCGTGGCGTGGGCTGCGAGCTCACAGGCCGCGCGCGCATAGGCGCCCCTCGTGGGCTGCCGTGCGTGTGTGTGTTTGTGTTCATACACGATTCCTAAAACTATTAGGATTTGATATATGATTAAATTCCTAACCTAAAAGGACAAATTAATTAATTAGAGTTCTAATAGGATTCTAGTTTAATTAATTGGTATCCTAGTAGGATTCCGGTTCCCTTTCCATACCTCTATAAATAAGTGCCTAGGGTCATTATTTAAAGAGACAATTGAAGTATTCAAAAGGTAAGTTTTTGAAAGAAAAATTCAGCCATACACTTGCACTAACCTAGCCGAAAATCCTAGTACCTTAAGGGCGATTCTAGTTGGTGAATCTTGAGGCGGATCCGGACGTACTGTGGACTATCTACGGAGGGACGACACTTGGAGTCCTAAAGACTTGTTCTTGTTCGGTTCGGGCGCAGCTAGGGAGGGCACGCAACAAAGTGTATGCATCTAAACTATGCTAAATGATTATGTGTAAATAATATGCTTTCCTGGCTTTATGGTTTTTCCGCATGATTTATGTTTTGTCATATGAATCATGACCTAACAAGAACCATCGGAGATAACGACGGTCATATCGATGGCGAAAGCGATGGAGATGGAGGTGGCAAAATCGATGGAGATGGCGGTGGCAACAACATTACCGAGTTAGACCCATGACTCGGAGGAGGATATGGGGTCGGGGACGGGTTTAAGGCTGGATTCGAATCAGGAGCCGGTTACAGATTCGTGTTGGGGTTAATGCTAACCAATGGGCTAGACATATTTTTGTTTTTGAAGCAGAGCAAAAATGGTAGGAGTGAAAAAATGGAGTGAATAACGTAGGAAATTGGGATGAAGATGCAATGGGTCTAGGAGCAGGAGATGAGAGGAGAGAAGAGAGTTTATTTTTTATTTTTTGTAAGTTAACTGTAGAAAATTGGATGAGGAACGGTATAAAGGTAAAATTACACTAATAGAGCACTAACGGTTGTTAAGTCCAAGGGTATTCGGTGCAAATAATTTTAAATAGGGGTATATTATGTTTTTTAAAACTTGTAGGGGTGTTTGGTGCGTTCGGTGAAACCTCGTGGGAAATTTCATGAAAAACCATAAAATAAATTTCCAATCTATTTTAAATTGATTAAAAAATACACGAATAATAGATAAAAAATGAATCCGGAATGATATTTATAGAGTCTTAAGATAAAAACGGAATAAAATTAATCAATACTCGTATATGTTTAGTTGTTTTTTTTTATTGTGAGGGAAATATGTTTAGTTGGTTTTGATAAGTATGTTAAAAGCAGAGAAGAAAAGTTAACGTAAACTACTCTTAGATTGATTTGATAGAATATTACGGAGTATTATACCACAAAAAGTTAGGAAAATTTGGTAATATTAATCCAACCTTTGGCCGATTTTCTTTTATTAATCCCACCTACGACATATTTTTTAATAATCCCACCTTTACTACCCGACGACTTTTATTGGGCTTAAGTGGCCGGTAATCGGTGAAAAAGTCAACGAGATGGTGATGAATTGATGATGATGACTGAATATATCGAGAGAGAGTACTGCCATGTAGAGAAATAATGCCGCTTACAATAGTTTTATGACCTGTTGGGCCCAATAAAAGTTGTTGGGTAATAAAGGTGGGATTATTAAAAAATATGTCTTAGGCGGGCTTAATAAAAGAAAATCGGTCAAAGGTTGGATTAATATTACCAAATTTTCCAAAAAGTTATATGTGGAACATTTTGTCATTAATTTATCACACATTCACACGCTCATAATATCCTCTATTTAACTAGAAACTAGTTATTGGGCCCTGACGATGTCCCGGGTTACTACAATAATAACATTCTCATTTACTTAATTTTTTTTTTTTTGAGGGATGCTTTAATATTATTATTTTTGCAATGATAACATAAGACATTTAATAGCTTAGTGGTAAAAGCTTTATTGTTTAAACTTGAGGCATACAAAAATTACATGGAGCGAATGGTCCATAAACAAAGCGCCACCTGTCACGTATTATTTCTTGTAAACGCCTTTTAATATATAGTATAGATGTGTAATGGACAAGCTTTTAGCAGGCCTGCTGCCAAAAAGTTAAAAATTATATTGTTGACAGTGGGATTTGAACCCACGCCCTTTCGGACCAGAACCTTAATCTGGCGCCTTAGACCAACTCGGCCATATCAACTTTCTGCTAATCAAATGAAGATGAATGTATATAGATTATATTTTGAACTATAAGAAGCTGCACAACTATTTAACCAACTCGTTTTTGGCTATTGCAAATTGCAATGCGTAGATCTCATTATCTTTAATAAGGGGAATCATGAAGTTGTAATGCGTTACATATTCTATATTTAACTAGAAATTAGTTTTTGCGTTCGGACGATATTTCGGCTAATTGCTTAAATCATTGTAGCCATGTCTTTTGCAAAACCGTAATCATAATTATCATGTTTTTATAAATGTAACTAATGAGTGCCCCGAGCGATGCCCCATTAGTCCATTACTTACACCCGGATATACAGTGCACCCGGGATTATATTCGTAATTTGCTACAAATGTCAGGGCATATGCGTAATTTTTGTTTCCAAATCACTCAACCTCCTTGCCAACGCACGTGCTCAAAAGTCAGTGTCGCAAATAACACAAAAATCATTCCCATAGGCCATATCATATGAATTATTCTTGCTTGGACCTAGTCCACAATAATATTATTGTGGACCCAAAATTAATAGTTTTCTCTAGCACCCTTTTTAACATCATAATGACCTTTACTGTTCATATAGTAACTATAATAAATTAAACACCAAAATTCTTAGACATAGTAACCCTTTTTTGAAGCATAGTAACCCTATGTTTTTAAAGGCGAATTGTGACTTAAAATCACATTATTCAAGCACAACATGTATCAACGACACTAATTTGATATTTTTTTTTCATTATAATCATAATAAAATGACATAATAAATTAGGAACAAGTTGTTGGCTTTATTTTAAGGGCATGGTCCCACAATAAATTTAGTGTGGACCAAGTCCATTTAAGAATTGGTGATATCATATCTCTCCCTTCGAAACCCGCCTCATTATTGGAGGACTCTAAGACCCTGTTCTTCTGAACTTTATTTGGCTGAACTGAACTAAACTGAACTGAATTTAATGGAGCTGAACTGAACTGAACTGAACTGAACTTAATGGAGCTGAACTGAACTGAACTGAACTGATCTGAACTTAATGGAGCTGAACTGAACTGAACTGAACTGAACTTAATGGAGTTGAACTGAACTGAACTTAATTGAATTGAATGTAAATAATAAATAATAAATAATAAATAATAAATAATAAATAATAAATAATAAATAATAAATAATAAATAATAAATAATAAAATAATAAATAATAAAATAATAAGATAATAAAATAATAAGATAATAAGATAATAAGATAATAAAATATTTAATAAATAATAATAAATAATAAATAATAAATAATAAAATAATAAAATAATAAAATAATTAATAATTAAGAATAAATAATAAATAATCATAATTATTTATTAATAACAATAATTACATATAATATTAATATAAAAATAGTAATATTTAAGTAATAATAAAGATAATAATTATTATTATATACTCCCTCTATTCCATAATGTTCCTCATGTTTACTATTCATATGGTCAAAGTTTAAAAACTTTGACCGTAATTAATAGTATGATTAAGATTATAAATGTTAACTTGTCGGATATCATTGGATTTGTTTCAATATATATTTTCTAAATATCAATTTTTTATAATTTTTACTAATACGAAATTAAAATTATTAACAGTCAAAGTAGTGCATTGGAGACCGCGCATAATGGAAAAGTGAGGAACATTATGGAACAGAGGGAGTATATAAGTATAAATGTCAATTTTAATTGCAATATCAAGAATCAAAATAATTACAAAGAAAGATGAATCCGTTCTTTTGAACTGAACTGAATTGAACTGAATGAAGCTGAACTGAACTGAACTGAACTGAACTTAATGGAGCTGAACTGAACTGAACTTAATGGAGCTGAGCTGAACTGAACTGAACTGAACTGACCTGAACTGAACTTAATGAAGCTGAACTGAACTGAACTGAACTGAACTGAATAGAACTGCAAAAAAGTCCAAAAGAACAGGGCCTAATTCAATCCATAATCAACTGCAAATCAACAATGGCGATTTGATTCCAAGTAATTATATATCCTTATAAAATTAGTAATTACAAATTCCTTTTACTGTTTTTGGTCAAATTAAATCCAATTTGTTGTCATCTATTTGGTAATTATTAGTAGCACTGCGTATTAAACTTTGTGGATTCATATATCATGTCTTATGTTGTTTTCGAATTCATCATATTAAGATATTAATTTTGATGTAATTTGAGTAATTTTTGAATTTGGGCACAAACTGTATAATTTTCAAATAGGTCACTGATATAGGAGGATATTAATCATCAATACTTAGTTGTTTTGATTCAAAAATTGCAAGTCGTTGTCCTAGCTTTTAGCGGGAAAATTGGTTAAGGATGCTTCCCTGAATTTCCGGAAAGTTGTTAGAATTAGTTAGCTGGTTTGTCAGCTTATAAAACTAATCATACAGTGTTTTGACCAATTCATAAATGAAAACAACTTATTCCCCTCTCTCTCTACTTCTCTCCTTCTCTTATCTCTTTCTCACGGTCTAAATCATCTTCAATCGCCATTTAAGGTGAGCTTCAGCAGCTCCCTTATCATTGGTATCAGCGCCAACTGCTGCCAAAACTCTCACTAGTACGATTGTTTTGATCAATTCTGGCTACTAGGAGGAAAACAACCATGGAAGAGCAGTTCAAGAATCTGGAAAAACGACTGGAAGAACAAAATTCCAAGATAGAAGATCAGAACAAAAGGATGGATCAGAAATTTGATGAGATGATGAAGTTTATGCAAGCTTCCAAGGATTCTGCAAATAGTCACGATGAAAACTCATTTTCCAGTCCAAGGTTCACTCCTACCAGAACTTTAGGTATGAATCCCAAATTATCCTTTCCTAAATTTGATGGCACCAATCATAGGATTTGGGTAAAGAAATGTTGCAATTATTTTTCTCTGTGCGAAATCCCTGATGAACAAAAAGTAGATCTAGCTTCTCTTAATAGGACTGAAAAAGCAGAAGGATGGATGATGAACTATCTAGCTGTTAGGAAGAGTGTGATAGTGGATTGGAATGACTTTGTAGCTGATATATATGCTAGATTTAGGGATAACTCTTCTCACAATGTTGTGGAAAATTTTAATAAATTGCAGCAGACTGGTTCACTTGAGGATTACATTGATGAGTTTGAAAACCTGAGATCAATTATGATGATGAATAATCATATTTTGTTGGATGCATATATTCTCGAGAGTTTTGTTGGTGGACTTAAAGTAGCTGTTAAGCCTTTTGTTAAGGCTTTCAAACCATATTTAATTGGTGAAGCCATAGATTTGTCCAGATTGCAGGAAGAAAACTTAGTGTCACTGCCCCTAAACCTACCTACAAGCAACCATTCTACAGTCCTAAACCCTTGCAGTATGTACCCCTATTACCAAGTACTAAACCACCCTTATTACCTACTCCACAAACTAAGCCAAAAAAAAACCATATCTTTGACCAAATACCCTCAGCAAAGAACCAAAAACTTTAAATACATACCTGCAGATGTAAGGCCAGAGGAAATTGCTAAAGGATTGTGTTACTATTGTGATTCACCTTATGATAAAAATCACAAATGTCAATTTAGAGAACCACAACTGTTTTCAGTTGAAATTCCAGGTGATGTTGAGGAACTCAGTGATGTTGAAGAGCTTGATTTGGGTGACAAAGATGTGAGTGAACCACATATTCCATGAGTGCTTTGTCTGGTAGTTAGGGGTTCAGCACTATGCGAGTGAGAGGTTTGTGAAGGAAATATGTCCTTCACCCAAGGTGCATTAGTCTAATACCAAGGTTCAGATTAATTACGAATAATTAATTCAGTGAGATCAATTGATCGGAACAGCTAGCTGGAGCAATGCTTTCGATCAGTGAGTTCTAATCTATATTAGGCTCACAACTTACTCTTGACTGAACCTATAAGGTCACACCATTGGCATGTAACAAATCATGGGATTAAATAAATCGGAAATTCATTTAATAGCTTTTCGGGAATTAGTTCGGAAAAACATAAATATACGATATGAGGTTGGATCGAAATCGTATATCGTATCGCTAATATTTGTAAGCTAGGCGAAACGAATAATCGTATCCTACGACGGTGATTCGTCAAGTACTATACGATAAACAATAGCCGTAAGGCATTGGATGCGGATACGAGCAAGGCAAGGCTATCGGCCCGTCGAGCCAAGCGCGCAAGGCCTAACGAGCGCAGCAGCTCTCCAGCGCGAGAGAAAGACCCGCAGGCCTGCGGCTGAGAGCGCGTGGGACATCAACAGTGGCAGCAAGTAGCAGCGAGGCCCAAGGCCCATGGCAGCGTTGTTGTGTGCGCGCTGCTCGTGGGCTTTGTGCGGGAGCTGGCCGGTTGAGGCCTTGTGCCTTGACCGGTCATGTTATAACCCTTAGGGTTATAACACCTCACCCATTCATTATGTTTTTCTACACACACAACTAATTACGTACATCAGTTTAACCTAAATCAAAAGTGAAACCCTATTCTCTTTTGAGCCTCCGTTCAAATTGTTCTTCCCTAAAAGCTAAAATACCTTGAGTGACGTCTAAGCTACGAATCTCAAGACGGATCTAAACGTGTCGGTGAACCAAGTAGAGGAACGACATTTGGAGTTCTTGTTCGTGTTCCTAATTCGTTGAACTAGGGAAAACACACTACAAACGTAAGTCTGCTTGATTTGTACTTTATACATGGTTCCTGACTTTGGGGATTATTCCGATGCGTTAATATGTTTTTAACTGTATTCCCCTACAGTTTGGTGAAGGGTAGAGCTATACAGATTTTGATAGATTTAGGTATTACCCATAACTTTATAGACCTGAATGTAGCACAGAAGTTGGGGTGCATTGTAGAACAAATTTCACCACAAGCTATCACTGTAGCTGATGGCAACAATTTGCCTTGTCAGCACATCTGTAAAGGTTTTTCTTGGGAGATGCAGGACACTACCTTTGTGACTAATGTGTTACTTATTCCCTTGGGTAGTTGTGACATGGTATTGGGTATACAATGGCTCAGTTTGCTTGGTCCCATTTCTTGGGATTTTATGCAGTTGCACATGGAGTTCAACCTGAATGGTAAGCAAATTCTTCTAAAAGGAATACCTAGTAAGAGGATGAATGTGGTTGAAGGAGAACCTTCTTCCAAGATTTATTCAACAGCAGCTCATTTATGTTTGATTCAGGTACAAGACCAAACCAATTTGTTCAAAGAACCTAGTGGTCCACAATCTTCCTCCCCTTCAGTTTATGAGGAGTTAGAAGAGCTCAAACTTACTTATAAGTGTGTGTTGGAGGATCTAGTGGAGTTACCTCCCTTAAGGGGAGTATTTGATCACTCTATCCCTCTCCTTCCAGATGCTACCCCAGTCAATATTAAGCCCTATAGATACCCACTCAAATAGAGAGATGTCATAGAGTAGTTGGTTCAAGAGATATTAGTTTGAAAAAAAGATGGGACATGGAGGTTGTGTGTGGATTATAGGGAACTCAATAACAGGACAATTAAAAACAAGTTTCCAATTCCTGTCATAGATGAGCTACTGGATGAATTATCAGGTGCTGCTGTGTTTTCTAAGCTTGATCTCAGGGCTGGATATCATCAGATGAGGGTCAATCCATCAGACATTTACAAAACTGCTTTCAAGACTCATACAGGCCATTATGAGTTCTTGGTCATGCCTTTTAGCCTCACCAATGGATCTGCATCATTTCAGAATTAGATGAACCAGGTATTCAAACCCCTTCTCAGAGAATGTGTTTTGGTATTTTTTTGATGATATTTTGGTGTATAGCAGAACCCTTGAAGATCATTCGACTCATCTTGCTCTAGTTTTTGAGTTGATGAAGGTCAACCAAATTTTTTCTAAACTCAGCAAATGTGTTTTTTCCACTGATAAAGTGGAGTACCTTGGCCATTACATTTCTGCCAGTGGTGTTCAAAAAGATCCACACAAGATCAATGCAATTCAAAGTTGGCCAATTCCTGTTACTGTAAAGGAACTCAAAGGATTCCTGGGTTTGGCAGGGTATTATAGAAAATTTGTGAAAGGTTATGCAATGGTAAGTAAACCTCTGACATATCTATTGAAGAAAGGCAACTTTGTGTGGAGTGACCAAGCTAAGTTGGCTTTTGAAACTCTTAAGTCAGCCTTAGTTACAGCTCATGTACTAGTTGTTCCTAATTTTGATAAGCAATTTATAGTTGAGACTGATGCTTCTCAGAAAGGGATTGGGGCTGTCATAATGCAAGAAGGGCATCCTTTGGCCTTTATAAGCAGATCTCTAGGGCCAAAATGGCAACAACTTTCACTTTATGAGAATGAGTTACCGGCAATATTTTTTGCTGTTCAGAAATGGGAGAAGCACCTAATGGGAAACCACTTCCTAATCAGAACTGATCAAAAGAGTCTTAAGTTGTTGCTACAGCAGAAAATTTTCACCCATTTCCAACAGTTCTGGTTATCTAAACTCATGGGTTTTGATTATGAAATTCAGTATAAGAGTGGAAAAGAGAACATAACAGCTGATGCTCTTTCCAGGGTACAAGGTGCTGAAGTTTTACTCATTGCTTTGTCCATGGTGGATTCTAATTTATCAGCCTTGATCTTGGCTAGTTATCAATTAGATGATCATCTCAAATCTGTGCTTCACTCTCTTACTGAAGTACAGTTAGTAGAGGGGTTCCATCTTCAGAATGGTCTTATTAGGAGGAAAAGTAGGATTGTGGTTGGACCTGATGCTGATCTTAGAAGTAAGATCATTTGTTGGAAACATGCAACCCATGAGAGTGGACATGGTGGTAGGGAGCTCACCCTTAACAGAGTCAAGGCCTTCTTCACTTGGAAAGGTTTGACTAGGGATGTCAGATCTTTTGTGAGAAACTGTGTTACTTGTCAAGCTTCCAAATATGACACCTCTGCATACCCTGGGTTACTTTAGCCTTTACCCATACTTGCAGAAGTATGGATTGATATCTCCATGGACTTCATCACTGGCCTCCCAAAATCCGGTGGCAAAGAGGTAATCTTTGTGGTGGTAGATAGGCTAAGAAAATATGCACATTTCATGGCTCTCTCTCACCCTTACACTGCTATAACAGTTGCTCAAAGATACTTAGACAAGGTCTTTAAACACCATGGGTGGCCAAGGACTATTGTGAGTGATAAGGATTTTGTTTTCCTCAATAATTTCTAGAAAAAGTCTCTTCTGTTTACGTGGTACTGAGTTCTTGCTATCTAGTGCCTATCACCCCCAAACCGATGGTCAAAGTGAGGTAGTGAATCGTTGTGCGGAAAACTACCTTAGGTGTATGACTGGGGCATCCCACTGACTGGCACATATGGCCTCCAATGGCTGAGTGGTGGTATAATACCCATTTCCACACTTCCAGTCAACTCACCCCCTACGAAATTGTGTACAATCAGCCTCCACCCATTCATTTACCCTATCTACCTCAAGAATCTAGCAATGCTGAAGTTGACAGAAGTATGCTAAGAAGGGAAGCTATGATTGACACACTCAAATTTCATTTAGCCAAGGCTCAAGACATAATGAAAGTTCAAGCCGATAAGCATAAGACTGAAACGGTATTTACTGTGGGTGATTGGGTCTGGTTGAAGTTACAGGCCTATAGACAACAGACTGTTCAAAGAAGGTCTAATCAAAAATTGGCACACCAGTACTATGGTCCATTTCAGGTACTAGCTTCTATTGGAAAAGTGGCTTATAAGTTACAATTACCACATGATGCCAAGATCCACAATGTATTCCATGTATCCCAACTCAAAAAGTTTCGAGGATCCCTCCCTATTGCAGCTCATATTCCAGATGGGTTCCATGGTGTTGACCTTGCCACTCATCCTCTCAAACCTACTGCTGTACTTTAGACAAGAGTGGTTAAATTCCAGAATGCTCCCCAAGTACAATATTTGATTCGTTGGGCTGGTTTTGAGGAACATGAAGCCACTTGGGAAGCTGCTACAAATTTCGAGGCCAAATTTCTTTCTTTTGTTACTTAGACTTGAGGACAAGTCTGCTAAGGGGGAGAGTTATGATATAGGAGGATGCTAATCATCAATACTTGGATGTTTTGATTCAAAAATTGCAAGTTGTTGTCCTAGATTTTAGCGAGAAAATTGGTTAGGAATACTTCCCTTAATTTCCGAAAAGTTGTTAGAATGTGTCAGAATTGAGAAATTCTATGGCTCGAATCTTTAGGCTTGGATTAGTCTTTCTGGTGGGCATCCTTAATTCTCGAAAAGATCTTTTTTGCATTATATTAATATTATCTAGTTTTTTTCGTCCAAAATAAAAATATATAGTAAACTAGATGAATCCAAAAGAATTTTTTTACACAAATGATAACATAAGGGTTTGCCGTCATTGTGGAAGTTCCATTTTCCCTTAGCTGGTTTGTCAGCTTATAAAACTAATCATACAGTGTTTTGGCCAATTCATAAATGAAAACAACTTATTCCCCTCTCTCTCTCTCTCTCTCTCTCTCTCTCTCTCTCTCTCTCTCTCTCTCTCTCTCTCTCTCTCTCTCTCTCTCTCTCTCTCTCTCTCTCTCTCTCTCTCTCTCTCTCTCTCTCTCTCTCTCTCTCTCTCTCTCTCTCTCTCTCTCTCTCTCTCTCTCTCTCTCTCTCCCCCCTTCTCAACCGCCATTTAAGGTGAGCTTCAGCAGCTCCCTCATCAGTAACAAATTCGATAATTTTTGTAATAGTGTAATGATTCTGATCAGAATTAATCATAAATTGTGAAATTTTGATTTCGTTACACCCAAAAACAGTAACATTAACATGGTTATTATGCGTAAAGTTCCTTATAATCGGATAAAAAACGTGCTCGGTCCAGTTTTGCCCCATTATCTTTTGGGTTGTTTAGGTTCAGATAAATCCGGGGTACGGATCACAATATTTTGTTAAAGGCCGATTATTTACGGGTCGATGTGATTTTTGACAAGGCTATTAACAACACATAGAGAATTGTTACATGTTATTTTTGGTGCGAAATGAACCATAAGGAAAATACAGGTTGTAATTATTAACTAGAGGGGTTCTATGTTAAAAACAAATCTTATAAAGGAGGCTCACACAATTACCAACTATGAGAATAAGATGATATTTTCATATGGGTTTACTCTTAGTCCCTGTTCTTTTCAATTTATTTTGACTTATTTTAGACAAAATAAGTTCAGATATGTTTAGATAATATAATTTCAGGAAAATAAGTTTTTTTTAGACTTTCACACACAAATAAGTTTATTTCAGATAAAATAAGTTTTTTTCAGACAAAAAAAAATTCATATAAGTTCAATTAAGTTCAGATAAGTTCATATAACTTCGGTCCAATAGAACGGAGCTTTAATTAACTTATGTTAGAGTAACTTTTAAACCTTATTAAAATCACATTGTTTCCCCTTATCTATATTATTAAACCAAAGTGGTGAAAAAAAATAAGGATTAAGCAAAAGGCCATCCAATTCATCTCACGCATTAGGCATTTTAACCATTGATCTGATTGATATCATCCATTAGTTTTTTTTTCCTAAGACATATCGCAACATTCAATTCACGAAGAATCATTAATTATGTGATGAAATTTTCAATCAAATTCTATCATATTTGACTACATTACTAAAATCACTCCTTAATTATATTCTTTTATCTGAATTTCCTGATTAACCACTCAACTCCATATTGATTGATGATATACTTTCTCCATATTGTAATATCTTAAATGTTACGATCATTTTTTTTTACGTACTTACCTCTTTTTACAATCAATCTAAAATACCAATTGTGTAACACCCCGACAATTCTCCCTTTTCTAGAATAACCCTTTTTAGAAATATAAAATAGAGAACTATCAAAGTATTATCGCCCGTGTGAAAACGTAACGTCTTATTCAGAATTTTGCAGCGGAAAACATAAAACTAACTTTAGGTTTATAAATAATCAACTACAGAGTTAATTCCAAAACCAATCAACAAAATAAAGTCAACGTAGCTAGTTCAACAAGTTTAAAGTCCAATTAAACAAACCAAAGTCAACTTAGCAAATCAAAAACTAAATACAAGCTCTCTAATCCCAATCCCAATGATGGATCATCTTCAAACCTATAGATGGGCAACGCTTATTGATCCTTAGAGAGTGCTCACCAAAATGGGTCATCACATGATCAATAAGGCATAGCCATGATCAACACACACAAACAAAGCACGTAATCAGCAAAGCTGAGTACTACATACTAAATCAATGAATAAATATTCCTAGCATGATACTAATAAAGCATAAGTAAGGACGACTCGAACATATTAACTTGAAAATCATATTTGATCAGACTAAACTAGACCTTTATATCATTAATATTATTTTAATTGAAATAGTCAATGGACCGAGTTGTCCAACCAGAAGTCTTCACTAAGGAAGACGAGGTACGGGCGCGACTCCGTAACCTCAGTGATCTGCGATATCAAGGAACTTTTGAAGAAAAATAGAACACGGTGATCAATACGGTCCCAGAAAAGGTCATGGGCTACCACCATGAACCCCAACTCCTGTTTGTCCGTCACTTCAGACGTGCACAGTCTAAAGCTATTGCTATTCAATTTCACTTTACATGATTTACCAATTAATACTTTGTTATGACTCGTCAACCACATAAATCACATAATCAACAAGTATTCACAACTATTTTTATCTTGGAATTAAGTAAGCGATCACAAAGTTATCAATCAAGAACTCATTCCAATTAATTCAACCTTTCCTTTAACAATGATTAACCACCTTTATATAAGTGTAAAGTATCAACTTACTAAACAAGGTTCTCGGCCCTCATAAAGTAGTGAAATGCTAAAAGGGAACAACGATCAATCGATCTAAACCAATATATATAAAAGAATATAAAGTTTCCAACCGACATGCTTGCATCAATCATCCATGCTAACATGTTATAATTCTCATAATAAATTCTATGTTCAACATGTTCATCCAACGACATTAAACATGTAAATTTCAACAATTCAACATGGTTTTAATAATAGAACACATCCACAATCACACAGGTATGTACGTACCTCGTGTAAACAAATTGATAGGCCACTTTAACGATTTCAAATGTCGTCTACAGAGAATTCTCCTCCTAAAACAACCAAAATTCCCAATCAACTTCTAATAATTCACAGCCATAATCAAGTATTCTAAATACATCCTAAACATATTTAGAACATTCCCCAACATCAAAACTCAACTACTAAACCTCCTAGCATAGTGATTTCTTCACTAATAATCACAATTTATCATAAACTCCAACATAACATGCCCTTTGCAATTTCAAGCAACATAAACCAATTTCAAACTACTCTAAAACATAATTAACATGTTTGAAATCATAAAAACAATAACTTTAATAACTTATAATCATCCTACCATGATTTCAAAACTATTAAAACCTTAAAATTAATGTTTTAATAATTAAAACCCTTATTGCAATTCAATTATATAATCTGAAAATTAAATTATTAATTATGCAAAATATATAATCTGAAATTCATAATAAAAACATGAATTATATAAATAAAACGTAATTAAAACATTTAATTAGTTTAGGGTTTAAGAATTAACCAAAAGAGAAGAGAGGGGAGGTGCACGCCGGCGGGCAGATCGGCGCGGCAACGGCACTGAACTCAACAGCTCGGCACAAGTGGCGCCCGTGGTGGTTGCGCGTGCGGAGCATGAAGCAAGAAGTAACGAAGGGAGGGGCAGTGCTTGCGTGCGTTGGAGGAGAAAGGAGAGAGAAGCTGGCCGGCGGACAGAGGCGCGGCAGTGATAAGGTGGTCGCAGGACTAGGCG
This sequence comes from Spinacia oleracea, assembly GCF_020520425.1. Taxonomy (NCBI): domain Eukaryota; kingdom Viridiplantae; phylum Streptophyta; class Magnoliopsida; order Caryophyllales; family Amaranthaceae; genus Spinacia; species Spinacia oleracea. The sequence continues at coordinate 148,761,043 of NC_079490.1, read as the reverse complement.
GTGCGGCTGGCGGCAGCAGGCAGCCGTGCGGTGGTGCTGGTTGGGTAAACAGAAAACATCGAGTGAGGAGGAGAGATAAAAGAAAAAGAGAAAGAAAGAACTAGATGTTAGGTTATGATACATATGATATTACATAAATCATGCGGAAACAACCATTAACCCAGGATTACATATTATTTACACATAATCATATAGCATAATTTAGATGCATACTCTTTGTTGCGTGCCCTCCCTAGCTGCGCCCGAACCGAGCAAGAACAAGTCTTTAGGACTCCAAGTGTCGTCCCTCCGTAGATAGTCCACAGCACGTCCGGATCCGCCTTAAGATTGACCAACTAGAATCTCCCTTAAGGTACTAGAATTTTCGGCACTTTTGAGCAAGATGTGTGATTGAATTTTTCTCTCAAAAACTCACTTTGAATACTTTTAAAACTCGTTATAAATTGTGAACCCAGGCCACATATTTATAGGGGTATGGAAAGGGAATTGGAATCCTATTCAGATACAAATTAATTAAACCTAGAATCCTACAAGAACTCTAATTAATTAATTTATCAAATAGAATTAGGAATTTAATCATTAACCGAACTCTGCACGTTTTAGGAATCGTGCATGAACACAAACACTTACGCACACACACACGGCAGCCACGATGGGCCGCCCATGCGCGTGCGTGCGAGCAGCAGCCCACGCAGCGAGGCCTACGCGAGCTACAAGCCCACGTAGCTCCTGCGCGCGCTGCGCGCGCTGTGCGCGCTGCCACGGCCTGCTGGGCCTGGCCTTGCGCTGGGCCTGGCGTGGCCTTGGCTGTTCGTGTGGCGCGCTTGGCTTGCTGGGCGATGGCCTGGCTTCGTGCTGGGCCCTCGTTCGGCAGGCCTCGTCCGATGCTTATTCGTACGATACGCTTCCGATTAAATTTCCGATTCCAGAATTCATTTCCGATACGAACAATATTTAATATTTCCGATTCCGGAATTAATTTCCGTTTCGAACAAATATTTAATATTTCCGTTTCCGGAATTATTTTCCGATTCCGATAATATTTCCGATTCTGACAATATTTCCGTTTCCGGCAATATTTCCGATTCTGGCAATATTTCCATTTCCGACAATATTTTCCGATACGTACCATGTTTCCGTTTCCGGCAACATCTACGACTTGGATAATATTTATATTTCCGATACGATCCATATTTCCGTTTCCGGTAATATCATCGTTTCCGGAGTATTCATTTCTTGCCTGTGACGATCTCAGCTCCCACTGAAACCAAGATCCGTCGATTCCGAATATTCATAGATGGAGTATTTAATGCCATTAAATACTTGATCCGTTTACGTACTATTTGTGTGACCCTACGGGTTCAGTCAAGAGTAAGCTGTGGATTAATATCATTAATTCCACTTGAACTGAAGCGGCCTCTAGCTAGGCATTCAGCTCACTTGATCTCACTGAATTATTAACTTGTTAATTAATACTGAACCGCATTTATTAGACTTAACATAAAATGCATACTTGGACCAAGGGCATTATTTCCTTCAGTCTCCCACTTGTCCTTAGGGACAAGTGTGCATTTCCTAATTCCTTTGTCGCTCGATGCTTGCTCTTGAACATAAGGTAAGAGTTGTCATCCTTATTATGTCCAGAGGTGTTCCTCGGTTTCAGAGTTCAACTGATCAAATAAACAGATAATCATAGCCTATGATTCATCCGAGCACGGCCATGCATTTCACAGTTTCTAGCTCTCCGAGTGGCCTTGTACAACTTTTAAGCATCTCATCCCGATTTATGGGAGGACAATCCCAATCTTGCGATCTTGAGATTAGACTTCGTTTGATAGGTGATTACCTGAGCGTTGCCTTTATAGCCTCCTTTTACGGTGCGACGGTTGGTCAACGTCAAAGCAACCAGTTCTCAAACAAGTAATCTCAAATCACTCAGGTATTGAGGATTTAGTGTCTAATAATTTAATGAAATTTACTTATGACAGATTTTCAACTCTTACAGTAAAGTTTCATAGGTCTTGTCCGATACTAGTCTTCCCAAAGTAAGTATCTATGCAAATGATTATGACATTGCCATGTCCACATAGTTCAAGAAACAGAACTACTAGTCATCTTGCATTCTAATCGTCTAACGTTTTCTATGCGTCCAATTTTATAGAAAACTCCGATTAGGGACAATTTTCAACCTTTGACATTCAAGTTCACTTGATAGACATTTCTTAGTCACAGGACTGGTCCTGACAGTCTATCTTGAATATATCGTCAAATTGAAGGGACTCATCATTTAATAAACCACAAATTAAATGGAAAAATGAATTCTTTTCATTTATTGTGAATGATTAACCAATAATGTTTTACAAAGATTTAAACTCTAAAACTTTAAAACATTAAACAGAGATATCAAAGCCATTCTCCAATATGCTTGATTCCCATAGCTGCAGTGTGCGAGTTGTGCTTCTCTTGCGGCAGAGGTTTAGTTAATGGATCTGATATGTTGTCATCAGTTCCAATCTTGCTTATCTCGACTTCTTTTCTTTCAACGAACTCTCGTAGAAGGTGAAATCTACGAAGTACATGCTTGACTCTCTGGTGGTGTCTAGGCTCTTTTGCCTGTGCAATAGCTCCGTTATTGTCACAATACAGGGCTATTGGTCCTTTAATGGAGGGGACTACACCAAGTTCACCTATGAACTTCCTTAGCCATATAGCTTCCTTTTCTGCTTCATGTGCAGCAATGTACTCCGCTTCAGTTGTAGAATCCGCAATGGTGCTTTGCTTAGCACTTTTCCAGCTTACTGCTCCTCCGTTGAGGCAGAAGACAAACCCAGGCTGTGATCTGAAATCATCTTTGTCGGTTTGGAAACTTGCGTCCGTATAGCCTTTAACAATTAATTCATCATCTCCACCATAGACCAGGAAGTCATCTTTGTGCCTTTTCAGGTACTTCAGAATGTTCTTGGCAGCAGTCCAATGCGCCTCTCCTGGGTCTGACTGGTATCTGCTCGTAGCACTGAGTGCGTACGCAACATCCGGGCGTGTACATATCATAGCATACATTATTGAACCAATCAATGATGCATATGGAATCCCATTCATTCGTCTACGCTCATCAAGTGTTTTTGGGCACTGAGTCTTGCTTAGAGTCTTTCCATGAGACATGGGTAGGTAGCCTCGCTTGGAGTCCGCCATCTTGAACCTATCAAGCACCTTATTGATATAAGTGCTTTGACTAAGTCCAATCATCCTTTTAGATCTATCTCTGTAAATCTTGATGCCCAATATGTACTGTGCTTCTCCTAGATCCTTCATCGAAAAACATTTCCCAAGCCAAATCTTGACAGAGTTCAACATAGGAATGTCATTTCCGATAAGTAATATGTCGTCGACATATAATACTAGGAAAGCAATTTTGCTCCCACTGACCTTCTTGTATACACAAGATTCGTCTGCGTTCTTGATGAAACCAAAGTCACTGACTGCTTCATCAAAACGTATATTCCAGCTCCTGGATGCCTGCTTCAATCCATAGATTGACTTCTTTAGCTTGCATACCTTTTTAGCATTCTTTGGATCCTCAAAACCTTCAGGCTGTGTCATAAACACAGTTTCTGTTAAAACGCCGTTTAAGAAAGCAGTTTTGACATCCATCTGCCATATTTCGTAATCGTAATATGCAGCGATTGCTAACATTATCCGAATAGACTTTAGCATTGCAACTGGTGAAAAGGTTTCATCGTAATCCACACCGTGGACTTGCCTGTAACCTTTTGCAACCAATCTAGCTTTGAAAACTTCAAGTTTCCCATCCTTGTCCTTTTTCAGTTTGAAAACCCATTTGCTTCCAATGGCTTGGTAGCCATCTGGCAAATCGACCAAATCCCATACTTGGTTTTCAGACATGGAGTCTAATTCAGATTGCATGGCTTCTTGCCATTGCTTGGAGCTAGGGCTCGTCATAGCTTGTTTGTAAGTCGCAGGTTCATCACTTTCAAGTAATAGAACGTCATAGCTCTCGTTCGTCAAAATACCTAAGTACCTTTCCGGTTGAGATCTATATCTTTGCGATCTACGCGGGGTAACATTTCTAGATTGACCATGATTCTCACCAGATTCTTCTAAAGATCTCTGAGTTTCATCCTGAATGTCATCTTGAGCATTCTCTAGAGTTTGTTGTTCGACTCGAATTTCTTCGAGGTCTACTTTTCTCCCACTTGTCATTTTGGAAATGTGATCTTTCTCCAAAAAGACACCATCTCGAGCAACAAATACCTTGTTCTCAGATGTATTGTAGAAGTAATACCCCTTTGTTTCCTTTGGATAGCCCACAAGGATACATTTGTCAGATTTTGGATGAAGTTTGTCTGAAATTAATCGTTTGACGTATACTTCACATCCCCAAATCTTAAGAAAAGACACATTTGGAGGCTTTCCAAACCATAATTCGTATGGAGTCTTTTCGACAGCTTTAGACGGAGCTCTATTTATAGTGAGTGCAGCTGTATTTAGTGCATATCCCCAAAATTCTAATGGAAGTTCGGCCTGACCCATCATTGACCTGACCATGTCTAGCAAGGTTCTGTTCCTCCGTTCCGACACACCGTTCCATTGTGGTGTTCCAGGAGGAGTCAACTCTGATAGAATTCCACATTCTTTCAGATGGTCATCAAATTCATAGCTCAGGTATTCACCGCCTCTATCAGACCGCAGTGCCTTAATCTTCTTGCCTAATTGATTCTCTACTTCACTCTGAAATTCCTTGAATTTGTCAAAGGATTCAGACTTATGCTTCATTAGGTAGACATAACCATACCTACTGAAGTCATCAGTGAAAGTGATAAAGTAGCTGAAACCACCTCTAGCATTTGTACTCATTGGTCCACATACATCTGTATGGATTAAACCCAATAGTTCATTTGCTCTTTCTCCAACTTTAGAGAAAGGTTGCTTTGTCATTTTGCCAAGTAAACATGATTCGCATTTACCATAATCCTCTAAGTCAAATGGTTCTAGAATTCCTTCCTTTTGAAGTCTTTCTAAGCGTTTCAAGTTTATATGGCCTAATCGACAATGCCACAGATAGGTGAGATCTGAATCATTCTTTTTGGCCTTTTTGGTATTTATGTTATATACTTGTTTGTCGTGATCTAATAAATAAAGTCCATTGACTAATCTAGCAGATCCATAAAACATCTCTTTAAAATAAAACGAACAACTATTGTCTTTTATTAAAAAGGAAAATCCCTTAGCATCTAAGCAAGAAACTGAAATGATGTTTTTAGTAAGACTTGGAACATGGAAACAATCTTCCAGTTCCAAAACTAGCCCGGAGGGCAACGACAAATAGTAAGTTCCTACAGCTAATGCAGCAATCCGTGCTCCATTTCCCACTCGTAGGTCGACTTCACCCTTGCTTAACTTTCTACTTCTTCTTAGTCCCTGTGGATTGGAACATAAGTGTGAGCCACAACCTGTATCTAATACCCAAGAAGTTGAATTAGCAAGTATACAGTCTATAACGAAAATACCTGAAGATGGAACGACTGTTCCGTTCTTCTGATCTTCCTTTAGCTTCAAGCAATCTCTCTTCCAATGCCCCTTCTTCTTGCAGTAGAAGCATTCGGATTCAGAAGTGGGTTAACTGACCTTCCTCTTTACAGATTTGGCGCCAGTTTGCTTAGTTGGGCTGGCCTTGTTGCCACCTTTCTTAGCATTCCTCTTCTTTCCAGATTTCTTGAACTTGCCCCCACGCACCATAAGCACATCCTGCTTATCACTTTTGAGCGTCTTTTCAGCGGTCTTCAGCATACCGTGAAGCTCAGTGAGCGTTTTGTCCAGACTATTCATACTGTAGTTCAGTTTGAACTGATCATACCCGCTATGAAGAGAATGGAGGATGGTGTCTATAGCCATTTCCTGAGAAAATTGTTGATCCAGCCGACTCATATTCTCAATGAGTCTAATCATTTTGAGAACATGTGGACTTACGGGCTCGCCTTTCTTAAGCTTGGTCTCAAGAATTTGCCTATGAGTCTCGAATCTTTCGACTCGAGCCAGATCTTGGAACATGTTCTTCAACTCACTGATGATTGTGAAAGCATCTGAGTTGATGAACGTTTTATGCAGATCCGCACTCATGGTGGCGAACATTAGACATTTCACATCCTTGTTGGCATCAATCCAACGATTGAGGGCTGCCTGAGTGACCCCGTCGCCTGCAGCTTCGGGCATCGCCTCATCTAGGACATACTCCTTTTCTTCCTGCATAAGAACTATTTGCAAGTTCCTTTGCCAGTCAAGGAAGTTTTTCCAGTTCAACTTCTCCTTTTCGAGAATTGATCGAATGTTGAATAAATTGTTGTTTGCCTTATTAAAAACTACAATTGAAAAGAATAAACAAATAAATAACCATTCACAGTTTCTCTTAATAAACTTAAATTCTAGCATATATGCATAATTTAATGTTTATTAAGCATTTTATTCAAGTTATGTGTTCCGGCAGGTGTGAATAAAATGATTCCAAGATCCTAAAATCATTGAAGAACTAAGCACAGTTTGTCGACTTAATCCTAGAACATCTTAGGTAAGCAAAAGCCTTTTGCTAATAGTCTAGAAACTATTCTTGGTTGATAGGTACGTCTAAGAACTTATTAGGTAAACCTATCGATTTTGCCACGACATAAAAGGACTCCTTACTTATATCGTTGAGTTTCACCAAAACTAACATGTACTCACAATTATTTGTGCACCTTGCCCCTTTAGGACCAATAAGTAACACCTCGCTGAGCGAAAACTATTACTAGATTGATGTAAAGGATATCCAAGCAAGTGTATATTTTGGCATGGCACCTTTTAACTCAATTTTTAAGTTTGGAACTTAAGGCTCTTACTATGTGGTTAGATTTTAAGTGAACTAAAATCCTTAATCATGCAACATAATCAAGCTTTTGATCTCATGCATTTTAAGACATATTTAAAAGCGATAAATAACTTAAAACATGCATAAGATAAATGTGATCTAGTATGGCCCGACTTCATCTTGAAGTTTTGACTTCAAAGTCCGTCTTGAAAATCTCCGTGGGAGGCACCATTTTCTTCAAATAGGATAAGCTATAACTAATTACAACTATTTGATGGTTCGCAGACCATATTTGAATTGAAAATAACTTTGGTACTTTAGACCAATTACATTCAAATTGATGGTACGCAGACCATATTTTCTATCCTATTTGGGCCATACTAGTCACTTCATAACCTGCAAAACAGTACATATACAATATATACCATTCACCCATTCATTATCATGAATGGCCCACTTAGCTGGTTAGTAAAACACATTATGCATCACGTAAATATTTGCAGCAATTAATCAAGGGCACAAATAATCTACCAATTATTCAGTCCTTATTAATTCTAATCAAGTTGTTTTAACCTTAAGGATTTGTAGACCTAATCAAGAGTTTATGACTAAAAAGCGCTCCCACTTAAACCAATAAATTCATATGCTTTACTAATTTTAAACATAAAAATGTATTTCTAGTCTAACCGGAAACATACAATTTTAATTAAAATTTAAAGCTCATATAAATTTATAATTGAATCCAAAAAGTTTAATTTAATTTCAGTCGTTATTTAAATTAATTCATGATTTTGATTTTAGTAAAATAATTAGAATAAATAACATTTATTATAATTACAATATTCAAAATTAAAATCCAAGAAAATAATTTAAATTATTAATTTTAAAATTAATTAAAATTACGTGAACTGAAATTTTCAAATTAAACATTCAAAACGATCAAATCGTAACGCAAACACCCTACGCATTGCACGCCCATGGGCCGCACGCATACAGCCATTGCTGGCCATATGCGCGCAGCCCATGCGCTCGTCGCATAGCTGCTGCTCTACCAATCGCAAGCCATCGCACACTGTGGTGCTCGCTGCGCGCGCGCCAGCGCTCGTCGCACGCGAGCCATCGCTCGCAGTGCGCGCTCGCCAGCGCTCGCTGTGCGCGCGAGCCATCGCTCGCTGGGCGCACGACATCGCTCGCTGGGCGCACGACATCGCTCGCTGGGCGCGCGACATCGCTCGCTGTGCGCGCGAGCAACGCTGGGCGCAGCGCTCGTGGCACGCGAGCTTGCGGTCGCTGCGCGCGAGGTTGCGCGCTCTTGCGCGAGGCAGTGCGCGTTGTGGCGCAGCTCGCTTGCTGCCCACACGTGACTGCCTTGGCTTGCCTTTCGCCCATGCCCATTTGTTCATAGCTCGTGGCCCACGACACAAGGCAGGGCTGCTGCCTTGTGCTCGTGCACTACGCCCTTGCTCATTGCATTCGTGCCGCACGGGCGACGAGCTCCCTTGCTCGTCCTCGCATGCCCGCACTATACAACACCCCTTAAGGGTAACACGAAGCGTCCATTGCTTTGTGCGTGCAAGTTTTATGAACGAATCGCATAAAAATTTAAAATTTATATTTAAAATTAATGACAAATTAATAAATAATATTAATTTCATAATTTTAGGGCGAAAAATCGAAAATTTATTATCCAATTGATTTCCGATTGTCATGGATTCAAGTCTAGGTCATAAAAATTTAAAATTTATCATAAATTTACAATTTTTATGGTGGTTTTTAATCATAGGTTTCTAATTAAATTATAAATAATTATGAAAATCAAATTAATTCTAAATTATTCTAATTTTCAACAAATTAATCATAATTACAAATTAGATTGCATAATTAACAAGGCTAGGCATTCAAACTTGTTAAACATATACAGTAGGTCAATCAAAAATTCAAGATTTATCAACAAGAATCGCAAATATTTAATTTAACATCTTAAATTTACGAAATTTTGCATTCGAAAAACTAAAACATTCGAAAAGTCATAGTTAGGCTTCGAATTTGAGAATTCTGGGTTCGGCAGAAAACTACTATTTTTGTCAAAATTTTAGAATGCCTTTTACATGCGGAATTGACACAAAAATCACTCGATTTGGATGAGTAACGAAGAAACTGCCGAAAAACTGCGTACGTATAATTAAATAAACGCAATTTGCAATTAATTAACAATTACGAAAATTAATCACCCCTTTTAATTCTTGCAAATTTGTAATATTTAACCATGTTTATGCAAATTAGATTATGAAAATAATAAGGGGCTCGTGATACCACTGTTAGGTTATGATACATATGATATTACATAAATCATGCGAAAAACCATTAAACCCAGGATACATATTATTT